>NW_024528044.1:2865415-3040415 GCF_017590135.1 Pyrgilauda ruficollis | reverse complement strand
TTTCTTTTCAAGCAAATACATATTCTGTATCTATCTAATATAAAGCATATGCCTGCACTTTGCAGTATACACGTATATAAGTCAGTGGAAAATCCTGTAAAGTTTTCCTCATAATTAGTAAGAAGCAGAATAAATATTGAAGAAGTCTAATTTAGCATTTCAGGTGAAGCATCTTTCCATTTTCTGTCAGTTAAAACACACTTTTTCCCTTAATCACTTTGGGCTTTTTTCCTATTTGAATTGAACAAATATTGCAATAAATTATAATTTCCACAGGAAACAAGTCATGAATAGAACTTTTTTTTTTTCTTTGCAGTAGTACCATAATAAACATTAAAAAAAAAAATCACTCCTAAAGGAATTCTAAATCCATAATCTAAATACTGGCTGCTCCTAAAGATAGACATTCAGTATGTCAAATAATCTGGGGGAAAGTAAAGGAGATTTGCAATGTTTGCTACATCCTGCAATCTCCTGTTCTGGTTTTTGGAAGTGATAAAAAAAATTGAAATACTACTCTTAAAAAGCATGGGATATCAGTTTCAAAAGTGCAATTCTGTAGAGAAGCATTTTTCTTCCTATTAAAAAGGAATGAAAAGGAAAATCAGGATAGAAAAAAAGGAATAAAAGGAAAGACAGCACCTCTTAGCTAAGAAATTTGAGCATAAATGGAGTGATTGATAAAAGAAACAGCATATATGTTTGACAGATCTGGAATCAGCTGTATCTTTTCTATCATGCTTCTCATCTGAAGTCTATTTTCTGTCACCTCCATTTATTTCCTGTTGTTTGTTAATCTGAAACAGTTGTTTAGTAAAAATAGATCTTGAATAAATATGGGCCTTCTGAAACCATATGTATCATTTATGCATCAAATATATGTTCTTGTTACAGAGCACTGCCTACAAACAGGAAACCTCACTATTTAAGTGAACATCCAATTAATTAAGATACTTTAGTAAACTACTTGGATTCTGCAAACAACTACTTGAGTATCATTTATTTAGCTCATTCAGCCAATGGAAAAAATTACTGTACTTTCAATTTTTCCCAAGAAATATAAGTTTTGTTGTAAAACTGAACAGCAGCTCAGAAGGAATGAATAGATAAATTAGCCCAAAGTATTTGTTTTTCTTTTTATGTTCATCTTCTGCTTGTTACTTAGCAAGAGAAAACAGGTTTGTTTTTTAAAATGCAGTTCTTTTTGAGAACCTCCTGTCCATACAGTTAGCAATTTATGCAAAGGTGAAGCAAACATGCCAATCCTACATCTAACTATAGTCAGAAAAATAAAATCAGCTACTTTTTTTTTTTCAGCTGTGAAGGTTGAAGGATAAATACCACTGGCAGCTATTCTCTACTTTTTTTCAATACTTTTTTTCCTTTTTTAATCCCGCTCCCAGCACTGTACATATTCAGCCACACAGTTCTTTCTATTGACCTCAACCTTGACCTGTGAAAACTGTCCACTTACATTTTTTTTTCCCACAAAGTAACAAATTCTGCTTCCCATCATCTCTGAGAAAAAAACAGCCTTTTAACAAACATTTTTCTAAAATTTGGTATATTATACTTTTGCTAAATTACAGCTTTGGCACCTAACTAATATAAGCTTAGGTTGTGAGTAAACTGATTATAAATGTGCATTTGCACATGACTTTCAAATACAGCATTTAAGCAAGAGGGAAAGAATATCCCCCACCCCCTGTTCTAATATGTAAATATGGATTTCTGATATATAAATACACAGTTCTGTGCCTAAATCTCAGCAAAACTATAACCCTTTAGTGTTTCATGCAAAATGACTGTTCAAAGACTATTCATTACACAATAAAATTCAGCTTAAAACAATGTAATGTCTAATGAAGCCTGTTCTAAATTTCAGTTGGAGACAAAATTCCCAGGCAAGTATTTTAAAGGGAGCTTATAGAATTTAGGTGCCCATATTTCACTAAAATGCAGTATGTGTTGAATGCCTAAATCCAACAGGCTCTTCAGAAAATCCAAGCCCCTGGGACATTATTGTAGATTACATACATACATATTATTCTGACTATATCCCCTAAGTTCACTATATACATATGTAAACCTAACATGCCTGCAAGGTAATGGAACAGTACTTTTCCACTTAAATTATTTAACATAAGTGTTGAACTTCTATTATATATCAAGCTAACAGCTAATTTTAAATTGCAATCAAGCCATTCTCTGAAAGCACTTTATTTCAGTGGAGGTTTTGCCTGTAAAAGAAATGTAAATCCCTCTAATGAAGGCAGTGTAATCTTTGAATACACAGTCAAAATGGGGGCTGGAATTTTATTCTTAATGCTAACATTGACATCTTTTGCCACTTCTGCTAGTTCTCAAGAATTTTTTGTGTGTAACTATCTCATCAGTAAAACATGTAGAACAGCATTTTCAGACCTTTCGAAGCATGCAAAGCCAAATAAAGAAGCATATCTACAGAAATACTCAGTATAAATATTAAAGTCTTCTTCAGACATTGGCTGACATCAACGAGAAGTTCCCCAGAACAGACAAATGACAGAACATGACAGAAGAGTGGAAGTCCAAAATGCAACATACAAGAAAGTCTGGGAAAATAGCCTTAGCAAGAAAATCTTCACAACTCTGCTTTCAGCAATCCGTTTCAAATTCTTTGTAACATATCACTTGTTCTTTACTGTGCCTGGCTCTCGCCTGCATGTAGTGCAGGGTGAGGGCTGGCATAACTCTCAGTATCTAGCTGCAGCAGGCTGAGATCAGGATCTCCTTGAGAATCACTCCGCTTTTACTTGACAATCTCGAGACTTTCGCATTTTACAATAACACACAGAGGCAAAGTTCACTCCTCCTCCTCTCACTAAGTATATTTGTCATTGCTATCTCTCTGAGGAAAAATTCACATCTATTAAATTATATGTTACAAATACTTTTATCCTTGCTTGTGATTCTCTGTAGTATACTTTAATTGTGTACATAATTTCATTTGGGACTTTTCTAAAGATTAAGGTACAACTTGAACTTAATATTCTCCCAAAGACAGGGTCCAGTTCTGCCAAGTTAGAGACACAAATACTATCCTACCCTTACTGTACCTTCTTTGTCCTGTGTAATATACTTCTGTGGCATACAAAATTAACGAATATTTGTACTACTCAAAGTCCTGTTCAAATGAATGGCACAAGGGCCCTATTCATTTGACTAGGACTTTGTGTATTGCAAAACCACTGCTCGAGCTAGTCACAGAACAATGCTCTAGTCATATAAGACATGGCAGCAACTATTATATTCTTACTATGGCACATCTTCTTATGCAGCAAAATACAATATTATTACAAATTATCCTTATTATGCAAAGTCCTATTAAACAAAAAGTCGCACACCTCATTCGCACTAATGGGATTTTGTATGTTAAAGATAGCATACAATAGCCTTATAAATATTACATAGAAAGAAATTGCCTATTCTGATAAAATGTAATTCTTTTGAAATGCATTTTCAAAACATTTCCTCTCATGGCCTTAAATCTTTGGCAGCTTCTTAAAAAAAAAAAAAAAAAAAAAAAAAGCCAAACAAGAAGCATAAGCAAACAAACCAAAGAAACAAATGACTGGGGTGAAAAAGCAGTCTTTGCTATGTACCTTAAAAATATCCTATGTTAAGGATATGTAAACAAATTTCCAGGGTGACATCCTGCAGAACAAGTTTGTTTGATTCATTATAAAATATGCTATGACTATGCTGACAACACAAGATGAGGTGTTTTTATACCTGCAATAGCTACTGCTGATAATAATATAAAATTGATCTGATGGAATAACTGAACGTAAGGTTTATTCACATGAGATGAGATTTCAGGAAATGGTTTCATAACAGTAAGCAGTTACTTAATTGCTAACAAATGAACTTCTGCCACGTTGGTTAAATGGCTTCATTCTACTGACCTCGGTGAGAGAAGAATCATTCCAAAAATGTTAATAAAATTGTAACAGTTAGTTTTCATGATCAGTACCAGTTATTAAAAATTCTTATCTTAGAATACATTTTCCAATAAAGATGATATTGTTATAAAGATCATTTTATGAAACAAAAAAAAAAAAATTAAACACTCTACTTTTTAGGAAGCATGGTGAGGAAACTAACACCTAGAATGTCAATTTTCAACAACTGCTTTACATCACTCTTGCAATAAAATTCCCATCTGGGCTGGCAACTTGTGTGCCAAGTTTCAAACAAATGTGATTCAAAATTGCCAGTATATTAGACTCTGAAATTCAAGTGAGATGCTAATAAAAAGAGATGGGTACTGACAATAGAGTCTCATATTCTCTTAAAAACACCTATGGCTCTGAGTGTTGTACTAATCTGTTAAGAAAATTCTCTAATTATTTGTAACTTACTTATAGTACAGCATTAGAATATAATGCTATCAAATTGTTATAAAACAAGCTAACAGGATATAGTTTGTAAGAAAAAAAACAGTTGTGCTGTATGTATGTAAAGAATGTAAAAACGTTGCTGCAGACAAAACCTTGTTATTCAGAATCCCATTAGTTACTGAAAATACCTAATATAAGTTTTGTTGATCAATACTCTCATGTAAGCTCTAAATAATGTATGATTCCAGTGGAGAAAAATGCAGCAAATCAAATATGGTGGGAGAATGATTCAAATTATGAAGAGTAGTATGACTGCTAATCCATAAATCAGAAATCAGAAAGATTGTTGTAATGTGGGAGGGCTCTATTTAATAAAGGTCATTATAACTCCTGGCTCTAGAGCTATAAGATCTAATATCCTCTCTGGTAGCTCTATGATATGCCCATGCATTACTGTTCTTGTTGACAGTCTGTTGCCTTGGAAATATTTCATTATTTCAGTTTTTCCATTTGTAGACCCTTGGCCTTGTGATATGAAGGCCACCCTATTTCATATTTTCGATTATCATTTAAGCAATCTTCTGGAGCTATTTATATAAAAGCAAGTGTTAGACAATGCATATCATCATTTATCACTGCTATGTTTAAGCTCATGCTCTAGAAAACGGGCCAAAATAAAGGTTTTTTCTCTTTCACTTTAAACCAATAGCACTCTAATATTATTATATGCTATACAAATCAATGCTGGCATATCATATGCATGACACTTCTGTCTATTTCATTTTCTTGGGTGTATATCCACACAGTTGAAAAAAGCAAAAGTGTTGCTGTAACTGTAAAATTTGCTAACACTCACAGTTTAAAAGAAAATCAAACAAATGCAAGTGTGTAACTTTTCATGTATCCTTTTAAGATCCTAAACAGGTGAAAAAAGTCTCAAAACTATTCAAGTGCCTGTTTACATCAGAGACTACTACTTTTTACATCTGTTTTGTAAGCACATTTTTGCTGCTTGAAAAAATGTAACACAATCTACCTAAACACTTGTGGTAGTGAAGACTAAAAAAACAATGTACACAAAATTAATTTAGAGGATTCTTAATCCTGAGAACTAGTTTACTGAAGCAGTAGCTAAGAGACTGCAAAACCCTTTCAGTAAGTGATATGCTCCTGTATTTCAAATGTCTTGGTTCCCACAGATGAAAGGATGTGTACAGCTAAAATAGTTACATGCAAGACTGCATGGGCACATTACACAACTTTTAATAAAATGTACATCAGTATCTGTTCATTGAAGCATTGTTCCATTTTCTCCAAAACTTTAAGGAATAAACAGACTAACATTATTTTTGCTGCAAAAAATGTCATCAACTTCTACATGCAATACTTATACCTAAACTATCCAGAGCACTGTACAGAGTGATAACAAAGTGAACCCTAGGGGCAAAAAACAACTTCTTGGACACTAGGCCAAGTTTGTGGCTATTAGTGTTCTAGGAATTTAGACTACCTTTTTCCCCTGAAATGATTACACCTCCCACTCCCTACAGGGAAAAACTACTCCGATCCAACCTTTAAAATGACAGCATCAGAGCTGAACAAGAAGATGCTATTAAAGGGCATTAAATTAAATACAGTATATCCTCCTACAACTTCAATCAGAATTTCAGACCAAGTGTTATTTAGTTCAGCTCTCAAGTGGAGCAGAATAACAAATCGCGCACTTTGATTTACCTTCTCCGAATGCCAAATGGAGACAGGTGATAAAGAAAGCACTCATGCACAGGCTATGAAGTTTCCCCTAGAAATTAATTCTATCTTCAAGATTCCTATCTCAGAGAAATTCCCAAAATGGCACACAAATATGCTTCTGCTGGAGAGATTACTGAAGCTATCCTGGCAAATACACTTAGCACTAATATAGTAACATTCTCAGAAAGAAGACAGCAGAATTGTTTGTTGTGGGGGAACAGGACTTATTCATGTGAATTGTTTTTCCAACAAAGAATTCTGCAGGAGAAAAACCTGCTGCTTTAAGTGTTATTAACACAGTAGAAACACCTTTGCAGCCACTGGAATGAAGATTTTTAAAAAAATGTTTATAGTTGCGAATGAAAATCTGCAGTTAAGTAATTGACATCTGAGGGTGCACTGTTTCCCCATTATGTGTATCTCCTAATTTTGCTACATATCAACATAGCCTTGTCAAAGTGCAACAGTTAACACTAATGCATCTAAGTCAAGCACGCTAACACGTCAGTGGTGAATATGAGATATATAGGTTTTTTTATACCACGCAGTCTGCTTTCTTAGGAAAAATGGCACAGCTACTTAGACAAAATCTGTGGGGTTTGGAAGTTGTACTAGAAACGCCGATCATTCTAAAATATGCAAGTATGAAATTAAGGCTGAAGTACTTTTGTTTAAATATTTTTCAGACTTATTTGTGCTGTGAAATATAAACCGACTAACACATGATCCAGCTACATTTAAGGGCTATGGTAAATGGTAATTTCCATTTTTCCAGCTAGCCAGGAACCTTCCTCGCCCCTCACACTCAAGTTCACTTGTAACGCTAAAGGGGGCGGGAGGGAAAGAGCCCACCCCAAACCCTCTGGCTGCTCTTCTTCTGGGCATATATCTCGTCGCAGTGTAGCAATGAAGCTTTGAATACTTTTGTAAGAATCACAAAGTAACATCACATGAACTTGTACTCTTGTCTCCTACCAGTCACTTCCAGAAAGATTCACTTTACTAGAACAAATCCGCTACGGGCAATTCGTGTCACCAGCAGAGCACATTAATCACAAGCACTCTCTCCCAACAAAAGTACATGGGGCAGGCGGCGGGCCGGGAACCAAGCGGGGAGGCAGCGCGATCACCCCCCGCCTCCCTCCCCGGACCCCGCGCACCGCCTCCCTCCGTGCCTCCCCGCCCGCCCGCGCACCGGCTCCGCTCTGCCCACCCCGGGGGCCGCGGCAGCCGCGCCCGGCACGGCGGCGGCGGGGCGGGGCGCCCGGAACGCCGGGCCTGGCGCGGCGCCCCAGGGCCGCCGAGCGGCGGGGGCCGCCCGGGGGGGCCTGCCGCCCCCGGGCACACACAAACGCACATACAAACACACACACACGCACACACATGCGCCCGCTCCACAACGCGCCCCGCCAAGCACCGGCTCCGGCAGCCGCGGCGGTGCGGCCACCGGAGCGGGGCCGCTGCTGCGCGGCTTGTTCTGACAGTGTGTCTGTGTGTGTGTCTGTGTGTGTGTGTGTGTGTGCGTGTGTGTGTGCGTGCGGCTGGCGGTGCGCACTAGGAGGAACTCACGGTGCCCGGCTGTGCGAGCAGCGGGTGCCGGCGGCAGGTCCCCCCACCCCGGCATGGCAGCCAGCCCCGGCCCCCGGCGCCGGCGGCTTGGCCCGGCCCGGCGCTGCTGCGGCGGCTGCTGCTGCTGCTGCTGCTGCAGGTTCAATAAAGAGAAAGTGTTACCGTTCTCGCCTGGAAGGATCCTGCTGAAAGCTTGGCTTGGTGGGCGCCATCTTCCTGGGATTTTTTTTTTTTTTTCTCCTCTCTCCCTTACTTTTCCCCCTCCTGATGTTGGTGTGTGTTGTGTGTCTAGCAGCAGCAGCGGCGGCAGCAATGGCCCCGGTTAGCCAGACAGGCTAAGGAAAAGTACTGAGGCCAAAGCATCGCGGGCTCCCACTCCTCCGCGCAGTCCTGGTGCAGGTTGCTTGCTCGCTTGCTTGCTAGCGCTGCTGCTGCCGCTGCCGCCGTCCATAAGCCGAGGAGCGGAGGGAGCCGGGGCCCCGCCGGCCCCAGAGACATGCCCAGCGCAGGCAGCGGCGGCGGCCGGCGGCGGCGGCGGGAAGAGCTAGCCGCGGCGCAGCCCCGGCGGGCAGCCCGGCCGCTGGCATCGCCCGGCAGGTGCGGCACACGCACACACACTCACACACACACACACACACACGCACGCACACGCACTCTCTCGCACACTCGCACACACACCCCCGCGCCCGCGGGCCGGGCTACGCGGGGTGCCAGGCCATCGGGCTAGCGGGGCGGGGGCGGGGGAGGGAAGGAGGGGTGTCAGGGATCTCCAGGCTTGACCGCTGTGAAAGTATTTCTGGGCATTTTCCAGCTGCTTTCCCAGCTCCGCTCCCGCTCTGCGTGCAGGGGACACAGCCTCTGCTGCCGGCGCAACAACGCCACTCAGTTGCAGTTTCGCACACTTTCTTCCTCTGGAGTCTGGGCTCCAGCAGCGAAGAGGAGCAGGGGGAGGCAGGGATTCTCTCTTCAACACCGCGGGCGCAGAAGCGCGGCGGGAACACACCGGGCACAGGCAGCGTGTCACCCGTGGGCTCGGGTGGGAGCAGCGGGCCGGGGGATGCGAGGGCCCTGAGACGCACGGGGCAGTAGGCGGGTGTGCCCGGAGCCAGGCCGGACGGGCCGGGCCGGGGTGAACCTGCGCATCCCCCAGACACTTCCGAGAACGCGCTCGCCCGTCCTGAGAGTGGGCATCGGGTACCAGCGAGGCAAAAAGGAAATGTGAACTTAGAGTGATGACCCGTTTTTTTGGCAAAGGGTGTAGCACTTCACGCGATTTTATTGGAGATCATGAAACTAATCATGAAGTAAAGGAGCGGGGGAAAGAAACCGCTACCTTAATCATTCCTTCCAGGACACCGAGAGAGCCCGAGCGCTGCTAGCCCGTGTAGAAGAAATTACTCGTTCGCTAAAAGCTTTTCATCTCCAAGGTAACTTTGTGGCTGTCTGCTGCTCCCTTGGAAGTACAAATGCCCGGCCTGATCCTGCTCCCTGGGAAAATCCAGCGGGCTTCCTTGGGGACAGGGGCAAGCCCCGAAGGTCGGCCGCATTTGTTCACGAGAAACGTTTCCGCGACTACTCCAAAAGTGCCGCTGCGCACGTGCGGGCTCGGCAGAGCCGCGGGACCCGGCGGGCAGCGCCGCGCTGCGCTGCGCTCCGGGCGGCGGGAGGAGCCGCGGCCGCAAGGTGGGCACCCGGGGCTGCGGGGGGGCTGCCTACACAAACTAGCAAGTGCCGCTCCCGGCCGGCAGTCCCCCGAAGGTCGGCCGCATTTGTTCACGAGAAACGTTTCCGCGACTACTCCAAAAGTTTTTTGGAGGGGGAGGGGAGGAGGCTGTGCCAAGAGCTTGTGCGAGCCGCAGGGCAGAGCCGAGGGGAAGAACTTAGCAGAACACCTGGAAGTTTGGCTGCGGGGCGCCGTCCGCGCCCCGCGGGCCGAAGGATTCCTTCCCGCAGGAGGCAGCCGGGCCGGCGTCGCTCGGCGCGGGGCCGGGGGCGCGGCCGCGGTGCGGGGCCGAAAGTTAACAGGTGTCTCCTTGGCTGTGGCAATAGAGGAAGGAGGTGTCGTGTCTGTCGTGTTTTAAGCGTTTTGAGAAAGCACGAAGAAAAATCGTTCGACGTAAACCACGCTGTTTCATCCATAATATAGAGTGAAAATTTGGAAGAAGTGCATAAATGTTTCCTCTCGTAGGAAACTGTGCGAGGCATCCAGACTGGTCTGGATTCCTGGTAGTAAAAGTACTTGAATATCTATCAAGCACTGTTTGGATTAGAGGTGTTAGTAGTTTGTCAGAGAAGTATTGCTTTTGTAACTTCTTCCTGATTACAGACTGATAGAACCGAACTATTAAACGCGAAGTACTAAAAAAATTGTATGCTGTCTTGTCTACATAATTCTGTTTAACTTAAAGTCTCCAGAGGTCTCTTTCATTTGTCTAAAAGCCAATCTGACATTTCTGACCCTTGACTTCCCCACTTCACAGACTAAACTATTGTGATTACTCCCTATACTTCCTCGTTAAAGTGTCCGTCAGTTTCCATTGTGATTTAAATATTTCATAAGCGACAAAAATCATACAGAATCCATAAAAAGGAAGAAACTTTAATCTGTTCTTTATAACTCACATTCAAGATTTTTTTTTATATGAAGGATTGGTGTGTTTGCTTGAGCAAAACAAGATCCTCCTTAGTTTCAAATATTTCTTAACTAAGAATGTCCTTAGGTATCATCAGAGCTTATTTCAGGAGTATCAGCTCCCTATTAACTCTCATTTGATAAAACCTACAAAAGTTACCATGAAACGTTTTCTATCACAGGCATCAAAACTATGGGAAGCAACACAAAAGTTGCTGAACGACAGAGCAGGCAATGGTCAGTTATCTAAATCTGCCTTCTAAACTAATTAGGTTTGAAATATTATGCTGAAACTTCCTATTTTTTTCTCTTTTACATCATAGGAATGTTTAGTTTGGACGTTTAAGATTATATAGCATTTTTTCTCGGTATTTAATTTAATGCAATAGTGGAAAGCAAGATAGTCGGGGCAGTGCCCTTTTTATTGCATCTAGAGAAATGTAAACGTTTTGTTCCGATTTCAGTAGATCTGTTGTCGTCTACTTTTTTTGAGGATTCGGCTACGAGTATAAGCTTATGATAAAGCTAACTAACAGATTCAGACTTCAGGTTTAGAAGCATTAAGAAATGTCAGGTAATTAATTAAGCTTCATGTTAGTATCAGCATATATCGATGAATTGTTAGGGCAAATGGGGAACGTCTTTAAACTTCATGATGACTTACTGCCAACTTTCTACGCTTTGCTTCCTAAAGGCGCTCTCTGTGAATTTCCTGCATTTGCATTAGAATGCATTTAGGATGAAAAAAAATAACAGTGCTGAGTATACTTAGGGTTTCGGCTATATTTCCCTGTAGTAACAGGTGACACGCTAAAACTGTTAAAACTACAATGTGGAATTGCAAGTGTGCAACCCCAAGTGAAAATTGTACTCATTCTTGGTTGAAAGAAAATTATCAATCAGCATACCATGATCAATTATCCCCCTGGCTGCCACACACTGGGATTTGCACAAGGCATTGACATTGAGAAATTCCTCTTTAGAAAGGATGAGCGGACGGGATCCCAAACTTTGCAGCAGCCAAGCTAAGATGCCAGGGTCTCACTTTTTTTCTTTCTTTCTTTTTTTTTTTTTTTTTTTTTTTTTTTTCCTATTGTTGCTTTACAGCTCATCCAGGACAAAACTAGGAGATTGTGTTTACTTCTCAGTGCATTTTAAAAGATGCTGTATTTTTAAAAAGTAAAAAAAAAAAAAAAAGAGAGAGAAAAATACACCCTCCCCTCCAACCAAGCTCTCCCCCCCCCCCCCCCCCCACAACAAAAAAAGGAAAAAAAAAAAAAAAAAAAAAAAAGGAAAACAAAGAAACACAAAAGCACAAAGAAAAAGCAAGTGAGGGAGCCTCAAGAAGAGCCGCACACCCCTCTCCCAGTCGGTGCTCACCGTTGTTGGTAGGAGGTGATGCCCTGGACGTTTTGCGGGTTGCCGTTGGCCGCGGCGCCGGCTCGCCCCATGCCCGGCGCCGCCGGCACCCCCCCGGCCGCCCCGCCGGCCGCCGCCGCCGTCACCTGCACGCTGAAATCCGGGAAGATCCTGATCATCCCCGCGGCTCAGCACCCGGCGAGTGTCGGCGAAGAGGTGCAGCAGCAGCGACTCTCCCTCCGGCGGCTGCAGCAGCAGAGCCAGGCACACTGCAATCCCATTAGTGAGTGGCGGCCACTGTGAGTGAGGACGGGCGCTTTGATGTGAGCGGCTGGGCTGAGATTGAGGAGTTTGGGGGGGCTAGGGGTAAAGGGGAGGGGGGGAAATTTACCGAATTGCAAACATGCAACGCGTGAAGATTTGGGAAGCGAAGTGGAATATCAGAGCTACCAAAAAAAAAAAAAAAAAGGTATGTCGAATACTACTGGAGCTGTAGATATAGGCGAAAAATCCAAGCTGAGGAGGGACGGGGAGGAGAGAGGGGGGCGCAATTACTTTAGCGGTGCAGTGAAAATGATGAGCAGCAAATGTTGCCTTTTTTCCCTCCTCCTTCTCGTCCCTCCACCCCCCACCCTCCACCCAAAATGCAAGTCTTAGAGGATTTCTCTGTCTCAATGAAGTAATAATAAAGGCGGCTGACCACAGTTTGGGGGGGGGGGGAAGGGGAGGAATATCCCTGCTCCCAGAGTCCTGAGGAGAAGAGGAAGAGTGGAGGATTGTTGCAGCACAAGTTCTCGCTCTTGGTAACTTGCTTTTGCTCTCCTAGAGGCACCCCGCAGCCCCCCTCCGTCTCTTTTCTTTCTCTCTATGAAGGGACGGTTTTCACAAGCGAGGAAATGCGCCGCTTTTGTGCAAAGGCAGAGTTTGTTCCTTATTCTAGGGAGCTGACTCTCCTCCCCTCCTAGTGTGCAGCAATGTTATTGCGAGTCAAACTTGTAAGGTGTGCGCTGTCTATGCACGCACTGATCCCTATTGCTGCTCCAACATATCAATTATAGGACGGAGCGCTGCGCAGAGCCCCCTGGCAGAGCTGCCCTCGGGGCGCGGCACGCACGGCAGGGCCAGCGGCGCGGAGGGGCCCGGCTTCCGCCGCCCCGCGGGCCGCAACTCCACGGCGCCTTTGTGCCACCCGGGGCGGCGCGCAGCCCCCCGCCTCGCTCGGCCGGGTTTGCCCTCATCCACCTCCGCCGAGCGCTTATCCCTGGACGTGGCGCTGCGCGGCTCCAGCAGCCCGCCGGCACCGCGCCCCTGCCCGGCCGCCCGGCACCGAGCGCGCCCGGCCGCGGTGCTGCGCGGGGCGGGCGCCGGGAAGGAAGCGCGGAAAGTTGGGCGTTAGCGCGGGTCGGCGGCGGAACCGCCTCGGTCTTGCCCAGCTGGCTGCCTCGCCGTGCTTCGGCCTTGGGGTGGGCAGCCTCGGTGGAGGGGACACGGAGACCCCAGCCCTCCTCGCCATGGTGCTCGGCGAGTGCTGCGCGGGCTGCTCCCGCCTCCCGCAGCTGCAGCGGGAGACGAGGGGCGAGGATCCCGTCCCGGAGGGAGCCCGGCGGCTGTGCCCAGTCAGAGGCAGCGAGGGAACGGCAGAAAAACTCCCTCCTGCAGGAGGGTCCCACCAGATCGCCTCACTTCTGGGGGCGCCTCTGAAACCACGGACCTGGAGCCCCAAGCTGCTGATTGCTGGAGCTAAAAAGCGTGGTGCTTGTGCAGAGCTGGACTCTTCCCCAGCCCACTGAGTGGACAGCTAGAGCAGAAAGTAACACTGCACCTTACACAAATAGCAGCCGTGCTGCTAACTCGTTTCTGAGGAAACCGAGGCTCATACCAAGAGGAGCTGCATGGGACAGAACGCAGGTAGTAGCACTCCAGAATATGTGTAGTGTTGGAAAGGCTATGGCAGCATCTCAGAAATGGGCAGAGGTCCCAGGCTGTCCCCTCGCTCCAAAGGCGTTGCGACCTTCCGTGAATCAAAGCAGTCACCTGGGCCAGTCTCCCCTTTCCCCATGCAACTGTGTGCCTTTTAGAGTCAAAGCTTGGCTCCCAATCTAAAAATATCCTCTCATCTTGACTTTTCTTCCCGTTGCTGTTTCAAAGCAAATTAAGACACACCAACTTTATGTTAAAACAGAGACTGCATTCAAATCCTTTGTATTAAATAGCATCTGTGTTTGCATTCTGTTTTAATACAAAATACTTTGGATTGCAGCTAATACCAGGAGATATGAAACTGGTTAGTCCCCACATGTTGCACATAAAAAGAATTCATAATGAGCATCTGTGGGATGTGGAATGGATCCCATGAGTTAGCTGAAGACCTCATAACGTAAGAGCTGAGAAGCCTAAGTGAATTATGACTCTCTTTCCTCGCAAGTAGGATTAATTTTCTATCCCACTTATATTCATTATCTATCCTGTTTATACTATAGGGACATCAATTGTTTGAGTGTTAAATATGAAGACTTTACAGAAACGTGTAGGTTAGATAGCTTGCAGAGAAGAGGGGGGTTGTTACTGCTAGGAAAACTGTTATTCAAACTCCATGTTTAAGGACCAATATTAGATAAAGCTGCTCACTTTTTTAAAGGGCTGCAAATTCTGTGCCTTTCTCCTACAACATATTTAAAATGTAAGGTTTACAAAGTACTCTCCATCTGCCTGTGGCCCTCCCAGTGATGTCAATAGGAATTTTGCATGCAGATGAAGGCTCCTATATGGCCTTTAGAGAGCAGGTCAATAAATGGCTGGAGGAATAATTAAAGACTTCTGAGCTGCTCCTTTCCTTTTTCTTACATTATAGTACAAGACTGGCATGAATATAGGCTGGGCTACCACTCTAATTGGCTATGGAATAACACTGAAAGGAATTTAAATGTGGGCAGTAGCCATTTTCCAAATGATCACTCCATTACAGTAGTTTTGTCTGTCAATGTATGGCCAGGCAGTAGAGTGGATGTAATCATGTCGAAGTGCCCATCCATTGATTGTCACTCTTTGCTCTACATTGGCAACTCTAAGCAGATTTTCACATTTCAAAGAGGCAGCCAGGATGGAGAGCCTGCCTTTAGCCAAGCTTGCTTCAGGTTAGTCTTGAAAGTCACTGCTTTTCATCCATATAAGCAGAGCCAGGATCTCTCGATATTTAATAAGATCTTTTGTGAGTATTGGTTAATATCTTAAGTGTTAATATAACTAAAAGTTCAGTCTTGATAACTTTGCTTGCGCAAGTAGACCCACTAAGTCACTGGAAGTACTGACAAATAGTTTTGTATGTTAGAAGACGAGCAGGATTCAAAGGTAGGTTTGTGAATGTCTAGAATACAGAAGCATTTTCTTTGCCGTAGCTCTTAAAAGACGCCAAATAAAAACCATTATCTCATATTTGAAGAAAACTCCATTTTGATTGCTTGTATTTTTTGTTCCCCCTGAATTAATCACAATGGTAAAATCCAGTAGGAATTTCTGAGACTTTATACACCGATGAAAATATCCATCATCAAGCTTATGCTCTGTGCCTTATTAAATAGTGTGGACCCAATTTGCCACATATTTCACCAGTGCTACAACATACCATGATGGATTTAACTTAATTTGCTGCAGCATGGTAGCATAAATGAGATGAGAATAAACCCCAATATTTTTAATTTACTTTATTTCTCATTTTGGTCAAATTATTGACAGCTTCTGGTGTCCAAGTGACATAGTTTTTGTCTCAATATCGTATACTATTGCAAGATATGCAGCAAGTTGCTTTAGTATTGATTAAGCAAAGAAATATTTTAATAGAGTAACTGCTGTTTCTGTGTGCAGTAGACCTTCCTCTCAGGCAAAAACATAGCAAAAATAAAAATTAAAACCACATGACAATATGTAATACAATAACATTTAATGTTTATGTTTTTCATATACCTCTCTATCACAGTTATATATTATATCTTTATTCGCATTGTCGGTATACTACTGTTCCTTTCACAGGTGAAAAAATATCTCTTCTCTGGAAATTCATTTCCATTTACTTAAAGTTAAATGGTTTGACTTTGAATTTTCATTATCTGCTGTTCGAAGGAGCCTGTGACAGGTATGAGAGAGAATGCTACAAAGCTTCATTGTATCATCTAATTTTTGCTTCACTTTAGTCAGATATCATTTAGGTAGAGAATAAAATAGTATACATAGAACAGGATAAGATAGAACAAAACAGAACAGAAATAAAATGAAAATAGGATATATAATGAATTACAGTAGAAAAATGCCTTTATCTTGAAGTGATTTTTTTTTTTTAGTTATACTGATTCCTCACTAGTGAGAAAATTGAACTAATTTTATATAAAAGGAATATGTCATAACAGGATATGGCATTTATCTTCCTGAGATAGGGGTGACCTCATCATTCACAAGTGGTGTAGCTATGAATGAGTAATCAGCCTCCCCACCCATTAAGTGTAGATAAAGTCCACATCTTCTGTCTAAGTATTAAATATTCGATTTATTATTTTACAACTCACCATCTCTACAAGTGTTCACTGACTGAGGCTTCGGTTGCTGCTGCCAGTATGTATTGTCAGTGGGAAGCAGAAGAAGCTCCTCAAAAGGTGCCCTGTATAATAGGGAATGAAAGATGAGAAGGAAAATGAAAATAACAGATGAGAAGAAAACAAGAGAAAATGGACCTGCAGGAAAAAAAATATGGGCAGAACAGGGATAAGGAAATTCTTTGACTGACCTATAGTTTTGTTGTCTGTAATATTCCAAGAGCTTTATAACATACAAGCAGTAAAAATATTTTTCATATTAATACCTCACATATATCAGCTACCTCCTATCTCAAGTTATATTGCTCAAGTTATTCCCAGAAGAATTTATATATGTATAATGTGAGAGAAATATATAGTTAGGAAAAAAATTCTTTTTACTATTTATCAGCAGTGCACATTAGGGAAGAGCCACAGTTAAAAAAATGCAGTTTATTTCTAGAACTATATAAGATAACATAATTTTCTCTTTCAAATGATGTCACGTGCTGCATTTTGTTTTCATTCCTTTGTAAAAGCAACGAGTGCAGTTTAAAGAAAATATTCCAAATTTAATTTTAAATCCAAAAGAACTGTCTGTTCCTCTGTTTTGAAGAAAAAGCTCTAAATAGAACATGAAGTCAGGAAAAAGATCATTACAACTTAAATAAGAGTACTCAAATATTTTCCATCTTCACCATTTCTTGATATGTACTCATGGTTGGAAGAGTGGATAAGGGAAATGTCTTTTCTGAAAGGTTTTGCTAGGACTGAAGGACAAGCTTATGGTAGCACCTTCCCCCCCGCCACCCCCGCATTCAAAAAAAAAAAAAAAAAAAAAAACAAAAAAAACAGGCAGAGAGTAAGATAGAAGAATAGTGCCTGAGGAACACAGCATCACTATCGAAATCATAAAAGATGCATAAGGACATCAGTGGGAGAAGTAGAAAAACTATTAGAAGGATGCCCTCCAGGGCTATCCCGATGGCTCAGCGATTAGTGCCCTGCGCTGCCGGCGGGAGAACGCGGGCAAGGGCTGGGGCTGATCCGAGCAGCCCCTTCATTGGTGCTGGCAGCAGCTGAGAGCAGTGGAGAAAGGCTGATACATCGCTCACACGCCCAAAAGTGTGTACCCAGGCTGTGCTTGGACCGCTGAAGCTGCCTCAGGAAGGAGTATCATGTCTTCCCAATCATCAGGTTTTTTTATTGTATTCTCTGTGGGAAAGCAAAGGAGCACTTCTGGCCCACCGTGTAATGACAAAGGACAGGTCACCTTCCAAAGCTGGAGCATCAGTGTTACAGTCAATTTCCTGTACGTTGCTCTGGCCTTAAATTTTAGTGAGTGAGTTTTCCCTCAGCACCAGAGGTTTTCTGCAGTGTTGATCACCCACAAATTTTATAGCATCTCAAGCAGATTGAGAGGTAGTCAGCTCATTTTTTCAGACTCTACCTGCTTCTGCAGATCTGTGATGTTCCTCCAGGCAGTTTTAGCACCTATGTTTTCATTTCCCAACTCTTCAAGATCAGTCTTATGCCTCCAAAGTAATTTGCTACTTCACTGACATCAAATTAGGACTATGGAGACCACAACTAAATTTTACTGCTTCCACCTCCTCAAAAACCCCATTCATGCCACACAGCCTGATAAGAAGCCTTATTGGAAAAAGTGGAAAAACAAATCAAGTAGATGTTTTTTACCTCCTGTGCTTCTAAGAAATGCCATCATATTATCCTGTGTTCTCACCACATTCAGATTTTTGGTCCTGTTCATCCATAAGATAAGTGAAACTTTTAAAAACACAGACCTAGTCAAGACACTTTTTTTCTTTTACCTATGTGCTTACATTTATTTGTAGCCTCTGTCAGTGCTCCTAAACAAAATAATTTGCAGAAGCACCTATTAGTGTGTCCTGGAAAATCAGGATCAAAAGGCAGCTCAAGTATTTTGACTGCACTTAGAGGAGGATTCTTACTCCTTCCCTTACTAGGTGGCCAGTCTCTTCATATTCAGAAGGAATGGAAACCAAACCTGCTCTCTTTCTCCTAATTATTTTCTGATTAACAAATCCAAGTTAATGATACATACAGCAAAGAAAGCATTGAGCTTTCACTTAGTGTTGTTTCAGACAAGCCTAGTACAGTCCAACGTAGCCTTTCTTCTTTGGTGGCAACTCTTAGTGCTCTGCTGAGTCATGCAGCAGTGAACATTGAACAAAAATATTCCCATGCCCGCGCCTTATCTCCTACTGTCCAAATTGCATCCAGTGCAGTTTAAAGCTGTGCTAAGTCCTCAAAGACATGTTTCTCCATTGCTGGTGTGGTGGGACATTTTCTGGTTTATTAGAGCATTATTTTTCCACTCATTGAAGGCAGTGCATTGTGGTGCTGTGTAGCACTCCCAGGTGGGGACCCACGTACATCTGTGGCTCTGCTAACAGTCTCTGAAACTTCAAGCATACATAAGAACCAGAAATAATACTTTGATCTTTGTGTTTTTTCCAAAAATAATTAAAACTTATAAGGATGTATATATGTATCAAGAACTTGAATGCAGACTAGCCTGTTTGAAAATGCATCTTTTTGCAGGCATAGCAATCTCTAACGGAGTCCCATTCTTATTTATAACCATTTATTATTCTGCAGTTTCAGTTCACCCTATGAAGATGATTGTCCAAATTTTTTCGTTCCTTTTTACCTTAATTCAAGCATCAATCATACTCAGAGGTGGTCTTCAAAATTTAAGCGTATATTTGACCTTACTCTTTAAATTTCAAATTTCTCTTGGGTAAAAACCAACAAAACCTTCCTAGTATTTTTATACGGTCTATCAGAAACCTTAAAGAGGAAGCTTTATTCCCTTCAAAGATAGATTCCCTCCATCCACATTATTTGCACTTCTATTGTTGCTATCCATATTATAATAACTATTGAAAAGAACTACCAATGTTACATGCAGCACCTGAGAAGGGTCCTTACATTTCACACTTCAGAATTCTTTGCTTGGGGACTTAATTTTGACAAAACTGGAAAACAACTGGTTAGAAGACATCTCAGTCTACTGCTAGACCTTTATTTTGATTTTCTTTTTCAAAGGTAGGGTAGCCTACCAACTGGCCATAAATTGTACCAAATTTGGAATGTGTTGAGTTAGTTTCTTTTTTTCTTCTTTGATTGTAAGTATTCTCATCACCTCAAAGTGTATTTTCATTATCAGAAAGCAGTCTAGACTGTAGTTTGTATCTAAATAAAGTTGAATGGTCCATTTGTTTAAAATTGCTCAGGAAGGCTACCTAACATTCTTGGCTCTTCACTCCCAGTGTATCCTCTTATCTCATTTTTACATGAATGAGTGGACAACATAAACAACATCTTTGTGACTTTTAAGACTCAAACAAAATGAGGTATTGGCAACATATTGGATGGAGCACTTCTGGACACTCTGAAAGAAACTGTGATTTTCTCATTGTCAACATGTGTTTTAGGTATTACAGAATTAAGCCACTATTCTCTTCATTACACATTTGAGGCAACATATATTTGGCTATAGAGTATCTATGATCTGGGTATATATAGAGGTCTATTGGAAGAAAATGATAATTTATCTTAGTTTAAAATTCATTAAAATTTCACTTAGTTTAGAATTAATTTTTTATTTTTCACCCAATATGGGGCAAAATATATTTTACTAGTACCTCAATAGGACAGGTTGGTGAAAATTATTACTTCCTGGTGGTATGGCCTATTTCTTCTCCATACATATGGCAGAGGGAAAAGCAAAAGGAGCTCCTCCAGCAAACTGCCTTTTTTTTTTTTTTTTAAATGTGTTCATTTCAGCAAAAAACCTCCTACAGATTTTCAAGAGTATTTAATTTAGTATAGGTTTTTAGTATGGGACAAGAATATGAGAGTGTCCATACAAGCAGGTATTATAACAACAGCAACAACTCCTGTGCAATGTCAGAGTTTATTTATAGTTGCAACATGTAATAATCACTATATATTTCTTCCCTTAATTTACCTAAGTCAATTTTTCCTAAAGTGATTAAACCATATGGAGATAAAAGCTATCATACAGGTAGAGGTAAAATTTGAAAATTTTGGTCATATAGCAGTAATTCTTCTAAGATTTAAATGCAACCACTAATTCATTAAAAAGTTACAATTTGTGTTGAATAATGTTGCTAACAGTCCATGCTATTTTCTGTGCTGTCAATTCAATAACAACTTGTCTATATGCCAATCAAGCACAGTGGCTAATTTTATCTAGAATATACTCTAACCTGTTACTTTTTCTTAGGCTAAGCTTTTAATTCTAATCAGTTTTAGTCAACTGTTTTCAGCTTAAATTAATAAATACAGAGGATGAAAATCTGCATAATAAAGAATATATTCTATGCAAAAATGTCTTGAATTAATAAAATTATTAAAGCTGATATATCAAATATCTGAAGAAGAAAAAAAAAGTTAAGATTTTTCTTGAACTCATTGTACACTTTACACTTTTTATGGTATGCATTAATAATACTTCAAAACAATGCAAAGATGAGAAGAAGAATGTTTCCATTTAAATAGCAACAGTGTTCTTTAACAATATTCTTATGAATCCTTGCTACTTCCACTAACACTGCTCTTTTACATTTGCTTTTTAGGTGAAGAAGAGTCTGTGACTGGGAATAATGCAAAATAATTTGACTTTTGAGAGACTCTAAACTCTGCAGACCATTGTTATAACAGATGATGCTTGACATTGCCAATCATTCTGTCTTCCTTTTACTTGTAAGTCCTGATATCAGTTGGAGACTGTGCACATGCATTCATATGGTGCTGTTTGGTTTGTGGATCACACATGTCTGGAGTTAATTTATTTAATGTATCGACTTTAAAATATCTGCTGTCTTCACTGTTAGTTAGAAAGATCTTTAAAACCTGAATGAATAACCCTTAATATCGCTTTCAATGAAAACCAGCATTTGGGGGAAAAGAGAAAAGAAAAATAAAGCATACTTTATACATGCTATGTACATGCTAATTTGAATATACCTTTATAAGTGCCAAACAATATTTCTCCAAGTAGGAACTTTATTTTTATATTGTTGATTATATCATACCCACATTATCCCATAATTTTAAAAATAACATCATTTTGCAAGCAGACACCTAGTGATTTGTTATTAGGTCCAGTTATGATGCTGCAAGGTGATAAATTAATACTAACCTTTCAAAAGTATTCCAGGATCGAATCCTCCCTATCACATACAGGTAGAATTTGAATTTGACTAGAATTTGACTCTCCTGTTAACTTGGAATGTTAGACCACTGGTTTTCATGCACAAGTATTCAGAAGTCTAGTCAATCCAGAATGGAGACCATTATTGAAGATACAGTCCTTGTTTGGAAAGTAAAACTGGGGATTTGCTGAGGCTGCAGGCTGTGAGAACAGGGGAGCCAAAGATGAGTCAATGCCTTTTCCCACCACCAAGTACTAAAGTTAACGTGCATTTGAATCTCTATTTCTTTGTACAGAATGGCTGTAAATGTTCTCTTGTGGAGGAATTGCTCAGTCTAAAGATGATTGTAGTTACACAGTCATTCAAGTGAATTAATGCAGGGAAGCAAAGAGGACACACTCCATCACTAATGGACACAAGCCCTATGCAGTGGCTGACTGATTGCTGGCTGCTCTGGTGTCCCAGCCTGGATACCAGCAACAGTGTCTGCTTTGGATAGCAGCACTGGGTGCCTTCCTAACAGCTAATTATTTCTGCACAGTGACAGTATGATGTTGATTAAAAATATATATTAATATATATGGTATATTATACCTATAAATATATCTTGCCTGATTTATTTGGTCTGAGCTCATCTATAAATTGTCTGGCTTCTGAAGGAAAATGGCAAAATTGTTGCATTTAGAGGGATAGATTTCAAGTTAAATCAGAGGTTAGAACAAAAAAGTCCAAATGAATAACAAACTCCCAAGAGCTCAAACAAAGCAAATTTTAATACATGAATATCAGAAGGCATGTGTATGTCTTGAGCAGAGAACAAACCTAAGATATGGATGGATGGGAAAAAAAAGGTCAGGTGATACTTTCCCTCTGGAAAAAACAAGAATAAGAAGAGCATTCTAGTACAGCATAGTGGTTAGATTCTCAATAGGTCTGATTCAGTCATGACCTTGAGTAATGGAGATGCAGTCTATTTCAAACAAGGAAGCAAAAGCAAACATACCCCCCATCTGTCAACTATCTCCATTTTTAGTTTAATTTCGAGGAAGAAATTAAAGAAATCCTGCATTTTCCTAAAAGTTAAACCGAACAAAAAATCCAACCAACCAGCTATCAAAAAAAAAAAAATCAAAAAACAAAGAACCCAAAAAGTGCAAAATGAAACAAAAGCAAAACAGAAAAAGAACTCCACACAAAACTAAGTATCATCAAAAAAACCCTAAAAACAAGATTCTCAAAATACATACTTATATGGCATTGACCCTTTCATATGGCTTTCATGAAGGTTAAGGAGGAATGCTAATCCATTTGGTTTTAATATGTCATTCTGGGTTTTTCATTTTTCCCTATATCCCGCAAAAAAAAATTTATAGGAGAGTACTAGAAAAAACTTTGGAAGATGCTTTTTTCTTTCCTATGAGGTAATATTCAGTACTGCTTATCAGTAAGTCAACGACAATCACAGGAAACAAGTTCTCCCTGAAGTATATTGATGTTTGCTTTTGCCTTTATTATGTGTTTGCATTCAGTCTTGAAAGTATGATAGTGGAACGAGTGGCCTGGTGCTGTTCAAAATGACTATTAAAGTGAATCAAGAGTATTTTTTAATAGTGTTTCACTGGAACCAATGGGCCAATATTATCAAAAGTGAGTCTCATTGGAGTTGTGGAGACCAATTTTTTTATGTAAAGTCACTGAAGTCAAAGGTAAGAGGCTACAGAAAGTTAACCCCACACAGTGCAATTACATTCAATGTAGCCTCATCTTGTGGCAAATAAACCACTTTATTAAGTACAAGATTGGTGTGTCGCTTTCACACAATATATTAAAAAACCCACCAGGGTAGTGTCGCAGAGGATGCTGAGGTAACTAGTGCAGCTAGGCTTTTAGGATAATTGCACAATACCACTTAATAGCACAGATCACATACTACTACAGCATGCTTTCAAGAGAAAAATGTTAGGCAAGATATCCCATATCCTATACCCTTTGAACAGTGCCTCAAGCTCTTGCTTTTGCTGGATAGTCATGAGAATCAGGCTGAAGGACTCTGATGTCTCATCCAGAGGGTGGCAATTTAAAAAGACACATTCACTGCCCCCTCTCTGAAAATGAAAGAAATGAGAGAAAAACTACCTTCACTTTAGTGAAGATTTAGAGGGTTTGCCACATTTGATTAATGGAGAATAAATGTAGCTACTTATCAGGAAAAGCAATCTTCAATTTTTTTTAAACTAAAACAAGTTTAAAAGTTAATCGCTATTAACTTCCAAAACGTTCAGAGGAACTTATGTAATACCAGCAGATGCACAACTAGATCCTGTTATGTTTTGTATGAGTCCAAAATGAGAGACATCCTTTCCTTTACCATTCCATGGATTCTGTCATTCCACAAACACCACTGTATAATCACATTACAGTAGAAAACTGTGTCAATGGAAAAATATACAAAAGCATGGATCAGATACATGAAGGTAAGTATAGAGTTCAAAGTGATTACTTATTTTATAATTGATGTGCAGTTTTAGGTTTCGGGTTTTTTTTCTCCACAAATCTAAAATATTCTCTATGCTCTAGATCTATTTCCTATGAATTAAATATTATAATACACACTCTTTTAGTACAAGTACAGCAATTCCAAGTTTCACTGGATGCTTAAGTCTTTATATCCATTAATGTCTTTGCAGCTCAGAATAATTCTGTAACTGTGAAACCCCTGGAGTGAAAGTGCTACTTAACGTGTCATCAACACTGGGACAAAGGACATAAGCCAACTTCGATCTGTATAGGGTAACAAAAGTTAAACTATGTGCAATATAGGACTTAAAAAGTCTAAATCAGATTGTGGATTAAGTCTCAAATCTATCCTCCCAAACTCCAGGTGGGCAGTGATGAGAAAGAATATTTAGCATTTTGCTGCTTCAATCTCCTTCAATTCTAATAGGTGATTTTGCTCATTCTGCCTTAGCTGCTGGAAGCAAATCAGATATCTCAGTACTGAAGGCATTTCTGTAACTTGAAAGTCACACCAGCACAGAGCATGCTTTTCAGGTCCACTTGGAAGTGTTGGCTGCTGACCAGCTACACGGGTACAATACTCTGCTACACTGCTCGCACCGATGCCAGCTCCCTTTTACTGCCAGCTCTCCACAAAGGTTGTGAAGAATTTTTATCTGCTCTTGCTTGGCCTTGTGATGCAGATTCACAGAAACAGGTAGTTGCAAGGAAATGTCATGCTTTTTTTTCTTAAACATTCCCTTAGATTGTTTTCCTCATAAAATTGGTCATTTAAAACTTCTTCTGTCTTAAAAAAGAAAATCACCCTAACCTATATTATATATTTGGAGATATTCTTAAAAAAACTCTCTTAGCGGAGTGACATGGAGTTACTGAAATATGTGGTGATGAAAAATTATTTTGGGAAAGCATCACAGTCAATCTTGGGCAGGTCACTGAAAACTGGCTTAATATTTCTGGCCAAGGAGAGATCCGTGTGTTAGCAGCTGTGCTCACTTCTTCCTTGGAGAACATAAAGGGAGGACAAGTCACAGCCCCAATACTTTCTGAAGGATTAACGTTACTGAAAAAAAATAATGAAAAATATGTTTTGACAGTTTAGTACCTTTTGAAAAAATAATTGAAGTTAGAAAGTTAGATGCCAAGATCAGTCAAATCAATGTGACATGAAATGGCAGAGACTATAAACCCTAAAAAGAAAAATCTTTTATGGTAACTTTATCACAGTGTTCATCATAGAAGGGCATATATATAATTATGTATGCATGGTAGAACCCCTGTAAAGTAATAACTTTTAATGAATAGCCCTGTTAAAATAATACATTTCTGGGCACCAAACCAAATATGTACAGGAATACAGTGCAAACCTTCTGAATGATAAAGCAGGAAACTAAAAAAGAAAATAAAGAAAACTAACAAAAAGAACATTTAGTAGGAAATTGGACTGATAGGCCTGCTTATATTAATAGCTGTACATATTTTCATGAAATCAAAATAAATTTGATAAAAGAGACTTTTGAAATTACTATGTGCTGGACAAATATTGTTTAATAAAAGATTTTTGCCTAAGAGGGTTGATTCTAACTTCATCTCTTTTGCTGATTTCAAAAGAATTATACCAGGAATGCATCATTTCCTTTTAGAGTATTTGTTTCATGGTAGTCATATGTTTTATTAGGACAGCACTGCACACTGTTTGACAGAAAACCAGTCTCTGATCAGCAAACCTTTTTCTACTTAAAAAGCTTTACCTCATGGAGTGCTTAGATCCAGGTTCTTAAATAGTTTTATCTACCCAACTCTTTTATAAAATAAAAAAGTGATACTACCTAAGTTTTAGATCATCAGTGATACTTGATTTTCTGAACTTACAGTGAGTGCCAAGGTCATCAAGCCTCAGTAGGCAGCCAGCATATCGATGCTTCAGACATATGCTGTCATTCTCACTCAACATTCAGCCTTTTCCCCTGAATTTGGGAGCCAGAGCTGCTGACTACATGTAGCCTGAGAAAGATGGGAGCAGAGCGCATGAATGTTTGTTTAGTTTTGCATAAGAAATTGACTCATGGGGAGGATCTGAACTTTGAAGGACCATGTCAACCAGTGTTTGACTTCCCTGAGCAACAGGGTGCCAATGTACGAGACCCTCAGGAATGTGATTAGCTTATTAAGACTTCCATTAAGATTATATCTTCCAGAACTCCAGTTCTGAGATCAGATCAATTTGTTGCTGAAATTCATTCTCATTTTAAAAGGGAAGGAGACAATGCCTCTAGGAGAGGGGGAGGTGACCCACCTAGCGAGCAACATACTTCTGAATGACAAAAAAGTCTTAAAACAGAAAATTTCTCAAAAAAACCAGGAAAATTAAATTTGTAGAATGGATAGCAAGGTGTAAGAAAGAAAGAGTAGTACCAAACACTACAGAACATGAAAACATCATAGTGAATTAATTTTCTAAATTATATTTTGGAGGTTAAGTATTTCTTGATTTGATAAGACTGTAGTACGGGTTTCAGTGTCATTTTTGTACTTCATGAATTTCATGCACTCTTATTTCAAAAAATACATATAACTGAGATATTGCCATCTTATTGCAAAGGTTTCGTACCTTCTTGGTGATTTCTCATGGGCAGCTCCTCGCAGCACTGACTCCTTCTCAGCACAGCCAACAAACTCCACCTAACTTCTCCAACAGCCAAGCTACTCTTTTACAATACTCATCCTAATTAGATCTAGCTGTGGACTATTAAGGGCAGGCCTGTTCCTGATGCTTGATAATTAGCACAGCTGTAAGTTCGTAGGGGTGAGATTACCTTCTTCACTATCTCTATTTTCCTACATTCCACCCATCCACACTGGGATATTGTTGAAAAGTTTCCTGGAAAATTCTAACAGATGATACAAGAAGGGTTAAAGCTAATGTTAAGAGACAGTGATGTTCCATTTCAAGTAAATTAGTTTATTTTACATCTCTTTATGCTTTAATACAAACCCAGGACTACCTCCATCTCCCTAAAATGACTGTGAAACAACCTTCTGCCATGGTGACTTGTTCTGAAGTTGCTTGAATTAGGCGGCAGTGCTTTGGATCTATATTTCTATGGATGAAATACAGCAGATTAAATGATTCTGAGCTGCTAACCTCAGCCCCTATCCTTCTATCTGTTGTAGAGCTCTTGTGATTCATTGCCATTCTCCTGAAGTCACAGAGAAAGGACAGACGGTTTTAATTACCATCACAAAAAAAAAACCCCAAAAAACTATCAGGCATATGGAGATAACAGCCCAGAATTTTTACGAGACCTTGGAGAAGTTAGCTTGCCAGAATTTGAAACCCTATAAGTTGACTTATTTTAGCTTTGGAGAAAATTTCCTGAGCCTCTGATTTTTTTTTTTTTCCTGAAGAATCTGATAATAAAATGACTAATATATGACCTTTGCTTAGAAATGGATGAGAGAGAAGATGCACAAATAACAATACCTGAAAAATAGGACATATTTATAAGAAGTAATTACAATATGTTTTCAACTGCATTTTAAAGCCCATCCTCATGAGACTTGCTTGAAGTTGTACTGTTTTAGATTGAAGTCACCGAAATTTTATTGCACCAGAAAGGATTGGGTCCTTGATAACAACTTTATAATGGCTATAAAAGATTTCCACAGGAACATATGACTTAATTGCTGGAAGATTTTTTTAAAAGCTTAATATTAGGCATAAGGTGGGGAGGGGAGGGGACAAATGTTTCCTCATGTCCTGTTGAGTAATTGAGAATTTTAAAAAAACTATGTTTGATTAAAACATTATTTTTTTTCCTAATGTAAAAGTTAATAATAAAAACATCACTATTCCCAAAATAAGAAGCATAGGATTATTCATATTCTGCTGCTGAATGTCTTAGTTTTTGAAGTCCACTGGAACCAGCACCTGATGACAAGATTTCATAAACACAATTAATGTGAAAAACATTAAAATAGCTCAGTTTCTAGCTACATTTATCTTTATGAGAATAAACTGTATGAAGAACACCAGATGCAAAAACGAAGAACACCAGAAGCAAAAATGTTAACATTTCAATCTCCTGAATTTAGATGTTACTGATACTAACTTTATTTTCCATTTGATGTATAGGTGCTACTTTAAAGATATTTGAACAATATATTTTAATTATTTATAGTTTTAAAAAATGTAGTGAAGGCAGAAGCAGCCTGTACTAAAGAGATACCAGAAGCAGAGAGTTCAGTACATGACATTTCTTTCATTCATTAGTTTTCATCTAGAGTAAATGCGAGGTGTAGTTCACAAAAGGCACAACACTGAATAAGTGTGCAACAGTTTACAGAAGTCTCTCGTTACTCTCCCCACATGCATCCTCTCCCTACCTGTTGCCTTTGATGAATGAATGCTGGTGCTTGTTGGGAGTTTACTGCGGCTCCATTTGGCTTCAGGGAGAGCTGGCTTAGGTTCTGACATTACTGATTTCCCACCAACATCTTGCATGAACTATTCTTTTAAGGACCAGAGTGAGGTTTTTTCCTGTGAAGAGTGAAGTAACCTAGCAGCACTGAGTTATGAACAATCATTGACCATTTGGAGTAATAACCAGCTTATTAAGGAAGCTATTTACAAAGGTACTGCAATTACAGCTAACATCTAAATAAATATACACAGACTGATTTCTTAGTGCCTCTAAATCCTTTTCTCTTCCAAACTGTATTTTTTTACAAACCTACAGAATAAATCCTGAGCAAACATAACAGTATGTGGCTTTTACCTAAGTCCATTTTACCTCAATCTAAAGAACTTCAAGAAGAAAAAAGGAAATTAATACCAAAGACTGAAAATAGCTACAGTAATACTGCTTCTTGGATAAAAATCTACAAAACCCAGATTTAGGAGTTCCATCAAATTCAAAAATTCTGATTCGGGGCCAAAGTCTTTCATTTACAATAACCGGTATCTTAGAGTACTGGCTCAGCAAGTGCTTTTTGGAATCAGGGAGTGCTGGCCACCTTCTCCCACACAGATGAAGCAGCACTGGGAAGATGCAGAGGCAAATTTCAGGTGAAGCACAGGATTGCATGGCCCTTTTAACACCCAGGCAGGGCTTGGGGAATCAGTGAATCAGCTGGGTTTATAATTTGATTTTGCCTCCCACATGAAAAGTTGCCATCCTGTTCATAAAGCTTGAGATGGACTGTGTTCAGCTTCTAAAACTCTCTCTGTAACTTTGTAAATTCATAACTTGTCATCACATTTTTTCCCCATAAATATAATAATTTAAGTATTTTCCACAACTTAAATCAATCCTTACTAAATGCTCAAAATTTCACCAGTGAACACCAGCAGAGCTGACTGAAATCAAACCATAGCAAACAGTGCTCAGCTCTGACAAATTAAACTTACCCACCCAGGACAAAAGTGGCATTACTTTGAAAGCCACATTAGTTCACTGTTCTTGCCTAAAGACATGGAAGTGGGAGTTAAGAACCTCTCAGTGCAATTTTTTGCATCCATCATGCATACGATGCCTCTAAACAAGCAGGGGTATGGTGTCTTCTGAGGACAAGAGACCAGCAACCAAAGTGCTATTGAATCAGTTGAACTGTGAGTACAATGAAGCCTAGAGCTGTAGCCATTTGGCAAAGAGCCTTATGATCTGTTGTGCTGTGCCATGGGTTTCCTGAGGAGATTTGGCTTCATCATGAATGCTGGTGGCCATTGCCATCACTGTGTGATTGAGGTGCGGATAGAGTAACAATATGGGAGTGGCATTGGGAAATTCAGATTTTTTTTTCTCCCTTTTTTCAACTTATTTTTCCACTTCCATGTGTTTTTATTCTTATTTTGAGGACAGAAATAATCACACACTTACCCTGTAATAATGTAGTAATCTGTCATAGAAATACCCTGCCATTATATGGTAATTATGGTTTCATTAAATGATCAACAGCTACCATGCTAGCCAAGAATAATTACACATTTGTGTCCTGTATCTTAAAGTGTTCTCAGCTCCCTATTTTTTTATTGAAAAGGGGAAAAAAAATGTTCCCTCGTGAGTAAGATCACAATTTGGCCCAGTGTATGCATTTATTCAGTATGACTTGGATTGCCACAATCTCCTATTTTGACTTTATTCCACAGCATACCAAGGCCTCATTTAAGGGAACTTCACCATGGCTATTATGGCTGCACATTTTCAAAGTTTCCTGAATAAGGGGCCATTCCACACTACTGCTTTTTTTCCTTTACACTTCCAGTGCCAGTTTATTACTTCCCAGAAATTTTATAACACAGTAGTGTCTGCATTACAGCTCTCTGACTGTACAAACTAATTTAACATGTGACACTGACCCAAACAACCTGATACCTTGAAGGTCTCAGTGAGTGTCCTCAGCTCCAAGTATCTTATTGGAATTAGTAAAGAGACATTCTTCACTTGCAATTTTTTTTTCTCTAAGTTAAAATTTGAGATATTGGACATGAGAACCATGTATATTATTCATTGAAGCAGCCTTAAATTACACTTAATAGACCAGTGTATGTAGATCTGTTAAATTTTACTATGTGGACATGGTAAAAAAAAATTACCAGTTCAGCTGTACTTTTTCCCACTGTTGACCTTTTAGCACAGATGCATGATTATTCATTACATACAGCTTTTGACCATTAATTGAAACTGGTTGTCAATAGCACAAATATGCTGGATAAAAACATGATGAGTGGATTTAGGTACAGTTTGGGTGCCTTACCGTGGCATTTTAGGCCCCTGAGTCATCCTGGGGTACCGAAGCCAGTGACACAGGGATGGCAGATCCTGGAGGAAACCAATGAACTTCAGGAGAGGTAACTACAGCCCAGGTGGAATATCCTTGGGTAGCAAAAATGACAGCAGCCCATCTGTGTTTGGGGACTGAGTTGTGCCCTAAATTTCTGATGGTCAACTCATCTTCCTTCCGGACAGGCAAGTGGTGTGTTGAAGCTGGTACCGTAGCTCTCTTTCAGTTTACAATATCAATAATTTGTTTCCAAAGACATATTTGTAAACATTGGATGAGGAAGAGGGGAGGAATGACAGAAAGTGGAGAAGAGGAGGGAAAGGAAGTGCAGTTTTGCAGCTTCTTCTGTAAACCATAATATGCATTGCTTTGGTCCACTAATTTCTGTATTTCTCTTCGGCCACTAACTATTTCTGTTTTGCCAAGAACATGCATCTGCAGGCATTTTACAGGTTTTGGATACACTCTTCCTCATCAACTTTCTCTTTTCCTGCTCTTTCTGAAGAGCCTCTGTTGGAGTTGTTTTGACCTATTTGTCAGCATTTTTCCTTTCCTTTTCCTGTGTAATTGAAATTGTCAGTTCCAGAATTTCAGGGAACCTTCTATTTACAACATTCATAGGCTCTGATTCATCATGCTAACTTGAGCCACATAACTTGACACATTCATTAAAATTACACATAAGCTGAAATAATTGAACATGTGCTTCACAGAACATTTTCCAAAGCATTTCACCTCACTAAAATATAAAAAGGGCAAGGTTATTGCAACACATACTCAGCACTATTTCCTTGTGTTTGGAGTGGCTCTAGAAGAACCTATGCTCCTTTCAGACAAACACATATGAAGTTTACTTTGAGTTAAATGCAAGCAAAATTTCAAACCCAATACACAGCCAGTGGTTGAAGGCTGTCATCCTGAAATGTGGACTTTCATCCAGGGGAAAACTTTCCACCACATCCTTATGTTAAACATTTATTTATATTTTTTGGAGAGACAATAAGTCTTCCTTTCTGTGATACAAATAATTTATAATTATTATATTTAGTAGGACAGATGGGATTTTTTAAAAGTTCAAGACAGAATCTGGATGGGATTGAGTGCTGAAGTCTAATCATAACATGCTTTATTCAGTGACAGTGCTTGTCCTGTGAGTACATGCCCCAAATCACCACACTAATCTGTTCCTAGAGCATAACACGGATTGCTGTGTACCTTTTTTTATTGATTTGTATTTGTACCAAGCCACCATTTCAAGTGAGATACAATATACTCAGTAAGAAACAGGCATCCTAACATGATCTTCCAGGCTGTATGAGTCCAACAATCAACAAGTGCCTGTGAGGTTGTTTCTTCTTGAAAATAAATGAGTAGAAACACAAAGAAAAAGGTGTACAACACACAAGAATGATAAGTGTGCAGATATAATCCCTAACTTTTGTAAATCATCACAGGTGCCATAGGTTATGAAACACAATGAAGTCCTGTGCATATTGCTGAATAAATAAAGAGGATTTGAAAATCCAAATAATTTCTAGACACCATAGAGATGTTTGTCTACTGCTCTTATATTCCACTCAATCATAAGCCTTATTTTTAGATACTTTCAGGGCATTTAAAAAGTATTTTCCAACTAGAATCTATTCCATATTCTATGTTTCTGTTGTGACTGTACAAGTATAAAGAAAAGAAAAACTTCAGCAACATAGACAAAAATGCAATCAAGAAATTCAAAGCAAGATTTGTACTCCCCCTCCCCACTTAGCACTCAAGAGAGGAAACCTGACTGTTGAGAGGGGAAAAGCCGCTCTATCATGATTTATTTATATATTTATTTATTTTTAAAAACCTTTACTAAGAAAGGGAATAATTTAATACCGGGAAACATACAAAAGAAAGATGACCACTGATACTATATGCAAGTAGAGCATACTCAGGTAACTTGACCTATATTTTTAAATATATATATATTTTCTGCCATTGACTGCCAGTACAAAGGCTCTGGTCCTGCAACTGGAGATTTCTCATTGAAGCTCCAGGCCTGTGTGGAACCCTCCTGGCACCAGGATCTGCAGAAGTGCTCTGGAGTGGGAGACAAAGTAACTGAGCAATAATATCTCTATGGATGGGTTAATTGAACTTTCTGGATCCATTGATACATTGACCAATACATTGAGTGTTTAAAAACAGCTGAATAGAGCAGCTGTACAAAGCTTGCATCTTTTATCTTGTTATATTTATCAGCCTTTTTTTTCTTTTTTTTCATTTATGGCTTGCAAATTTTAAAAGTGAGCAAGTATTCAGGATTTTATTAATTCAAGGGAAACATCTAGAGATATAAAAGAAGTGAGAGTAAAAACATAAGAATGAGGTGAAAAATTATAGAAGCTTTGAACTTGAAAACATTTTTTGTTGTAGCTGAATGCCTTGGCAACAAGCCTTGTGGTATGTGTACGACCCACATGGGCAGTTGAAAATGCAAATGGTAAGGATGCAAGGACACTTTCAAACACATTTTCTCTGTCATGTAATTTGTTGTGAAAGTATATATTACAGGAAAAATAATATTTTAAGCAATACTAAAGTAAAAAATTATGTAAGGGAATAAAACTGTTCAATGAAGCTGAAAGTAAAGCGGTTTGTACTTAAAATTGTCTTCTAGGGCTGTGTCAAAGTGGTTTTGTTTTTACCTGTATTTGTTTTGTTCATTTTTCTGTGTTTTTGAGATATTTTGAAACCTTTTGAAAGAGTCCTGCCTTCCAAAGTGGGAAATCCTGTTAGTGAAGAATATCTCAAAAGAAAAAGGATTTGAAGTGCACATGAAAGGCACTTGAAGTGTGACTGCTTTACAGGCTTACAGATCATGTCAGGTGAAACCAGGCAATGTTTAACAAGGTAAGCAGCCGAACCTTGTGGGTGGCCCTCCATGGCTCCTGCCAGCTCTGAGAAATGGAATATTCTTGTCAAGCCTCTGGATTTCAGGTTATCTAATTTGTTGTGCTTTTTCTTTTCAGTTTCCTCGGGTGATTTTTTATTAGAAGCAATGGTCACTGTCATTCTCATTTCCACCTCAGACAAGTATTTTTTGATTTTTTTTTTTCCTCCAGCTAGACACATTCAAAGAGAATTCATGTAAGAATGTCATTGACATTTTAGTTACCCTCCTTTATGTAAACTACAATTACTTTCTTGGGAGACTCTCAGACTAATAGGAGTTATGTTAACCCTGCAGTGTTCCTTACAAGGCAATAGGAGAAACATCAGCCCACTAGCAGTCTCAGCAATGGCATCTCACATACAAGACTTTCTTGGTACTCAAAGTCTGAAAAACAGTCAACAATATAGTGTAAACACTGTTTTTAGTTCAGGAAGTATCAATATGCTTTTTCCTCCTAAAGAGTGAGCAGTCTGGGGTATTACTTCTGGTAGTACTACTGCTAGTACTACCACCTTTATAATTTAAGAGTAAGGCTTGCTGTTCTAAGACAGTTGGTACCATTCAGCTGGGTAATCAAAAATGGATCCTGAAGAAACAGTATGAGAAGCATCACGCAGAGTAGTACTTTTCCTGGTATACAATCCCAGCAGCCAATGTTTTTCTCTAAATTCTGATGCCTTACCAAAGCTGGTTATCCTGGCACTCAGGACTTGTTTCCTGAGAGGTGCTGAAGATCCCCATTCTTCATATAAGTCAGTTTGGGTTTAATACAGCATAACTATGTAGTCAGCTAGAACTAATAATTTTTATCATGAACTGTCATTAGACCATGAAGGAAATAAGTAAAATGTCTGCTAAATCTGAAAAACTAGAGCTAAGATCCAGTTTGAAAACAGCTGTACCTTGTCCCGCGTGATGATTCCTATGGAGTCTTTTCCCCCCAAAAAAACTAGTAAGTATGGGGGGAAACCCTCCCCAATCCCCAAAAAACCAAAACCCAGCCAAAATAAAACCCAGCCAAAATCAACAAACCTAAAAAAGCTTAACTTTCTATCATCTGGAACACCCTGAATGTAGGAGAGAAACCAAACCCAGATCTGATGCTTATGACCTTGCTGAGATATGCTATAAAAGTCTGGTGTACTATTTGACTTAAATGTTGAGTTCTTCCTGGTATAACATTTGATCAGGAGCTCCATCACAGTGGAGATATTGCTGGATTGAATAATGAATTTTGGACTTTTTTTTAATGTGAGCACAACATCTAAGCAAAACCATTATTTTTCCTTTAACAAATAACCAAAAGATTTTTTAGTTGCAACTTGGTCTTTCTTCGTCTTGTACAGAGCAGATTTTTTCAAGGTCACTGGGGACTTAGGCCCTTGAGTCTTGCTTTTCCAAAATGGTTTCAACTTAAAAAAGCCGCTGAGGAGAAAACAGTGAAATTGAAATATCATTTCTGAGCATGAGACCAACACCTCTATTATTTACAAATATTGCAATGGATTTAATGTTAAAACCTTGCTTTTACCTATAGGAGTCCAGATAAAACTGCCAGCTGATTTAATTTTTTCTTTGAATGGTAATGTCTTTGAATGGTAATTTAATTTCTTTGAATAGTAATGTCTAGATTTTAGGTACAGTAAGGTAGTACTTAAGATGAAGAGTTCTCAGATAACCTTTGTTCCACAGAACCCTTGAGTAATCCTGAAAAAGCTGTTTCTTCCATCCTTCTTCACTGTAGAAATTTGTCCTTCTGATAACAGGACCAGTGATGTTAAATTTTGCCTTCTCACAGCGATGAATCCAGGATGGAGCAGTCATGTAGTGTGGGGGTCATACTACAGAAGAGGCTGCAAACACATTTTACTTTAATTACATTCCTGATTGCAAGTGTAGCCTTCTCTGTCTTGTGCACTTGTAACATCTCTGCCATGAAGGGAAGAAGTGGATGAAGAATTCATTTCATGAAGGATTTAGAACAACAGGTAGCTGGATCTCTAGCTGTCTTGAATAGTAAACAGTAAATGGCCTAATGCAGTGCAACAAATTAAATTAATTCCTTTCATGTGTATTGCCTACACCTAGCCTTTCTTTTCTCATTTAAAAGAAAACAGGTCTAATACCTCCAATGTAAAACAAAACCATATATCATAGTTAATTAAGTAATTGCTCTAAATTGCCATAACTAACAGATGCCTGCCTAGGTATGTTCACATTGTGAATCCACAGAAAAGGACACAAGGAATTAAGAAGATGCAAATGGAAGAGAGATCACTAGATGAATTACTTTACTGAAAATATTGTAATCGGCCTCTCATACAAGAATGGTTACTTTAAAATTCCAGAGATGATAAATTAAGAACTTCATTAATTTAGGTCTTTACCCTTGAAGGAAATGCCTTTTTATATATACATACAATTTTTTTCCCTTCCTCCCCTCCTTTCTGCTCTCATCTTTTTGGCTGTAGACATACAAAGCAGTATCATTGTGATCCAGGATTTATTTGAAGAGATTTCATCTGGAATGGAGTCAAGCAGAGCAGTGGCAGGGGAGCTTTTACAGATTATGACCTGTAATCTCGTTAATACTCTGAAACACAAAGACCCAAATGTTGAGTAATTTTGGGAAAGACTACAGCCTATGTGGTTACATGCCCTTCTGACAAGACATCCTGGAGGCCAAGATGAAGCCAGCTTCTCGAAAGTCCAACATGAGATAAAATGCTGCTTATATAACTGACACTTAAATGTAATATTTTCAACAGGAGCAACATAAACATTAAATCCCAAGACTATCTCTTCAATCTCTGCCACCTTGCACAATGTTTCTCTTCACAACAAAGGAATGCTCAAGACTTAGTGAAATATAATTTTATCCAGTACTGCTAAAGACAGCAGGTCAGTGGCCATTAAAAGCAAAAGCTTTTAATCTCTCTTTTGGAGTTCATCAGACAGTTAACTGGTTCACTGAGGCTGGCTCAGGTCCTTAGCTCTTGAGTAAATTTCAATCTCTCATGAAAAGCTAATTATAGATATAAAAGGTACATTTAGCATCTTGAGCTTGAAAAGCTAGAACAATGTCTAAAAAAAGTGCTGTGGCTTGATCAGAAGTTTGTCATTACTGTCAAACGAAATGCCAGCAAGATTGTTACGGTTTGTAAGTAGCTCCTTATGCAGGCCATGCTGAAGAAATCTTTCCTGGGGTGGGTGTATATTTTTAAATGGTGCAGAGGCTCACTTGGAAAGGCCTTCTGGCATGACTTCTTGGGAACAGGTGGCAGAGCAGCAGTAGCTGTAAGGTGGTCTATCCTTACATTAATTCTTTGGTACTCTCCTTCACCACAGAATCATAGAATCATTGAATACGCTGTGTTGGAAGGCACTCATCAAGATCATCAAGTTCAACTCCTGGCCTTGCACAGGACACTCCAAGAATCACATCATGTGCATGTGAACATTGTCCAAACTCTTCTTGAATAGAGACAGGCTTAGTGCTGTGACAACTTCCTTGTGTAACCAGTTCCAGCTCTCAGTTATGGTCTGGGTGAAGAACCTTTTCCTGGTATCCAACCTAAACCTGCCCTGGCTCAGCTTTGTGCAGCTTCCTCAAGTCTTGTCCCTGGTCACAAGAGGGAAGAGATCAGTACCTGCCCCTCTGCTTTTCCTCACAACCAAGATGAGGTCTCCCTTCAATCTCCTCCTTTCCAGGCTGAGCAGACCAAGTGACCTTAACCATTCTTCATAACACTTCCCCTCAAGACCCTTTGCCATCCTTGTGACCCTCAAGGAATGGGCATGGAGCTGAGTCAGGGAAGGTTTATGCTGGATATCAGGAAAAGTTTTTTCCCCAGAGGGTGGTTGGGCACTGGAACAGGCTCCCCAGGGCAGTGATCAGAGCACCAGCCTGTGAGAGTTTAAGAAGTGTTTGGACAGTGCTCTCAGGCACAGGGTCCTACTCTTGGGGTGTCCTGTGCAGGACTAGGACTTGGTGATCCTTGAGGGTTCCTTTCAACTCATCATATTCTATGATTCTCTCTGAGGAAAGCCTCTTAAAACCTATTTTTTTTTTTTTTTTTTTTAATTGAAGGTAGTTTATAATTTTAAACATACAGTACTTCTCTACTGTGGAAGTTCAAAAGCCAGACAGAAAGCCTTTTGAACTTGCTGAAAGCCAGTAGCCATGTACCTGAAGCCAGAGCTTGTTGGAAAGCTAAGCCACCTTCTGGTGGCAACCCCACCTATAGATTCAGAGAAAATCTTTCCTTAATTTCTGTTTTGCTAACAGGTTCAGTTTATTATCTACTTCTTTCAAAACTGTAAAACTGATTGAAATTTTTAAAAAGCAGGAAAATTTTTTTTCTTCTTCTAGTCTATGAATAATAGCTAGGGAAAATGAATTGGATTCTTTATTAAATTTTGGACATAGTAACTAGAAAGAATCACTTCTTTCTGTCTTTAGTAAAATTGGATATAAATTAAAACCATGTTTATAAAGATATACTTGATTGTTGTAAATGAAGCAGTAAAAAAAAAAATTAAAATTTAAGGGATCTAAAAACATTATTTATCAATATGTCTTACTGCTCATTTACTGGTAAGAATTAACTTTTCCTTAAGGAAAATAAAGTACAAATGCAGAACAAGACAATATTCAATGGTACAAATCCAAGCTTCCTGTGTGCTCATTTAAATCATTCCACCCTGAATTCAGTCTTTCCAGTCTCTGTGCTTGTGGTAGTAGAGTTTTCTGGCCTTCCTTTAGTTTCTCAGCGTCTTTGTGGTAATGGTTGTGCCTAAAAAGGGAATGAAATGTTCCAAGTGACTTCACACAGACATGCCTAGGGCCTGATCCAAGTCTATTGACGAGGCTGGAGCCCTTCCATTTGCTTCAGTGAGCTTTGAATTGGATATTTTATAAGGATGTTGCCTCCTGGCTTCCTGATACGATAGACATGCACAAAGAGGCCATATTTGCACTGCTCCTTCTTTTGTACCCTATCGAACAGTACCTTCGTATCTAGCTTGCTCTCACCATAACTGTCTTACTGAAAGAACCATTTTAGGTCTTTTTCTTCGATTTAGGTCATTTAGGAATATTGTACTAACTGTGCTATCTTTCATTTCTTTTTTGTAATGAAATATGATTTGATTACTTTCTTATCACGATTCTAATTTCTCTACATTTCCTCTGCTATTATTTCTCTTTGCTAACAAGAATTTTTTGCTCCCCCCAATTCAACATAGTTTATGAAAATTCTTAGCTTTATTTATTGAGTTACTGGGGTTCTGAATGAAGTAAAACAAGGCCTTGTGTAATACAGATTTCTGTGGTAATGTAGGTTTCTCTCTGCCATTGACTGTGATGCTTTTTATCAATACCTTGTGTATACAGACATCCAGGTTGTCATATCAAGTGATAACTATCTTCAAAATCAAAGTAATCTGAATTTTATAAAACCTAGTAGTAAATAGACCTTAATGTTTTATCAGAATCCAAATGTAGTACAGCTAGCACTATAAACTTCACTTCATGTTCCTCCAGACAGTTTCTTATGGACTTCCTTACCTTATCAAATAAGGGCATCAGTTACTCTATCAGAAAAAAAATATCATGTTCAGCCATTAAATTTTACTAGTTTTGCACTCACAGTGAGTATTTTGTATGACTATTTAGTCATCTGAATGTTTAGTGGCCCTGTTCCTCCTCTCCATGGCATACAAAGTAGTCACTCTTCACGTTCTGAACACTTTAGAAAGCTGACTTCCCTTCCCTTCCCTTCCCTTCCCTTCCCTCAGTATGTCTCACTTTATCAGGAATTAAAATACTTAAATATGGAAATTGTACAATTTCACAGCTTAACTCTTTTGTTTCTGCTAGAATATCAGTCATCTTAAACAAGCAGCTCAGAAGTGCTCACATATTTCAAGTATTCTCTTTTTGTTTTTCAGTCTTTCCCAATATAAATTTCATTGTGCCTGTCTGCTTTAATTTTTATGTCCTTTTCCTCTACTTTCTTTGAATAAATTGTTTTAAAATTGTTTTTACTGTACCTTATACAGTTTTAAGGCATCATTTTAATTTCTCTTATAATTATGACAGGTACTTAGCTCAACCTTGTTCTTTTTAAAGTAAACCAGAGTGCAAGTGGTGCATCCAGAAGGTTCAGGAACACCACTAAGCTCATATTTCTCAATGTATAGGTAGCTCACCTCTGTGCCAGAGTGAGACCAAGCCTGGAACTGCCCCACCATGCAACTGGGTTTCCATGTGAAGACAGCTCAGGAAAGGAGCTGTAACATATCTGAAAATACTCTTGATGAGCACACAGGATAAAATACCTTGTCTGTTAGACTGGCTTTATCCTTGGTATTACAGAGACCACTTTTATTGCTAAATTACATCACTTGGTTGAAATGCTTTCTGTCTTCTCTGAGTTTTGGATTTGGGTTTTTTCTCCCCTTTAAGTTCTTTCCATTTTCAATTTCCACAGCAACATGTTGATTCTTGTTTAAATCTTATTCCATCATTCATCATGAATTCACAAGGCTACCTCCTGAACCTCATGCTCTGATTATTTTTTTTATTTTCAGTAGCAAGTGAACTAATATGTTTTGATAAAAGTGACATTTTGGCATCGTAGGCTTCTTCTCAACTTGCAAATTTGAAGTCTTCATTTTGGCCTTATTCATTAGATCCTAAAATCATTCCTCAGCTAAAATTTTCATAGAATTCCAAGAGAACTATCTCATAATTATGACTGTCGTTTCAGGTTTTTTTGGTGGCTTTCCATTGCAAAATTTTACCTGACTGATGAAGAAGGTGGGACGTTTTTACACCATGTTTGTTTTATATTGAAAAAAAGAAAAAGAAAAAAGAAAAAAAAAGAAAGAAAAAAGAAAAGAAGCTGCTTTCCAGCTTTGTCTCTTTTTTCCAAGTAAAAAAATTTAAAATAATTTAATTTCTTATTTTATACACAGAGCTACTAGTAATATCATTAGGAAATACACATCCATTTAAGGAGTAGTATATTTTTTTTTTTTTTGTAAAAAAATAATGAAGACACCTGGTACATTAGATGAAGGAATAACTGAAATAAACTCAAGGAACCTTGGTGAATAACTTTCAGTCAAAAAACCCTGAAGTGGCAAAGAATGGTTGTGAATCTTCAGAACCAACAAACAAAACAAATCAAAAGCAAAAGGCAAAACCACAGAAGATTGAAAGCACTCTGTTTCTAATAGGCTTTCTGAGCATGAAAGCTCTCTTAAAAACATCAGTCACAACTGCATGGGCAACCTCAGGGGTGACTGAACTTAAGCTCTGGAATCACAGAGCACAAACCAGAGTCTAAACTTACCTGACGCTGAGAGGGGATATTGCACCTTCTTGTAAATGGTGGACTAGCTCTCCTAGGGTGGCCCATTTCTTTCATTCTTTGAAGGCAGAAAATATCAAAGTATATAGGAGGCATTAAAATAATAAGCCTTTAGGAAAGAAACATTAGTTGTTGTAATTGTTCTACAAATTATTGTAGAACATGCTTCCTCTAGATGTGAGTAGAGTTCTCTTTACAAGTAATTTAACTATCAGACTGTGAGAAAAAAACCCTGGTTTTCTGACAGCCAGTTTGGCTGACTCCCCGACCATCAGCAGATGCTCTTGCTCAGGACACAAGTCCCAGCTTTTTTTATTTCATGTTCACACTATGTGGAATAGCAGGACTCTGATCTTGAGTTCTCATTTCTCTGGGCAGAGCTCCAACTCTAAGCTCACCTCATGCGTCTTATGTGTGGCTGCCAGGCAGGTAAAGACAACTGTCCTTTTGAAATTACAAAGCAGATTTAGCAGCCTGTGAATACCTTGTTACTGAGACTGATACACCCTCCTAATTTTTGGCACTGCTCCTTGGAGGAAAAAAGTAATCATGAAATACAGTAGGGATAATTACCAAATTGAGAAGAGAACACTTTCAGATGAGCAACAGGCATATTTTGGAGGAGGGAGAGGGGAGTGTTTGCTATTTTTAATTACAGCTCATTAGGCACAGAGAATCAGCTCTCAAATCGGTGGGGAGACTGGCATTACTTCAGTAAAAGTCAAATGAAGCACCAAAATATCATATAAATCGGAAGTTTCTTTGCTCTGTTTTGAATTGTTTTCCTCTACAAATCTGCTTCTCTTGGCTGCACCGCTTCATCTGATAAACACAGCCTAAGTCAGATCTCTAGAGGGAAACATCTGATGCTGAAGATCCAGCACCCATACCATGAATTTTCTACTGTATATCCACCTAAAGGATGGGAAAATGATTCTTCCAAGCTTGCTTTAGTCTGGTGCTGTACATCAGAGGTGTGTGATAGAGCTCCTATACATTAGAGCATTGGGTCATAAGCTTAAAAATGTTTTACCTGAGAGCAGTGCAGGCTGTGTCCTTTCACATCACCTGCAATGTGAAGCAAAGTCTGGAAAGTGGAAATCATAACCTACTGCTAAAAAACATGCTTTGAATCCAAATGAAAATGGTAGTGTAAGTATAAATCATCTTAAATATGATGGATCTTAAATATGAATGGAGCAGCAAATTAAGGCTATAAAAGTTGTAGGCAAACTTCTGCAAGAAAATTATCAGCAACTGGGAGAGGTATGGCAGCTAATTTTTGACCAGGAAGTGGGTAAGTGGCAGCATAGGAATCTGTGGTACAAATCCCACAATCATATCCATAAAGATAAACAACTCGTTAAGTGAATCAATGGCGATACCACATCTCATTGTAATACAAACACTACTAACTGCAGATTTGGTGTACTTTGGTCACTAAGAGTCTGTCACAGGGCAGTGATTACAGAAAACTTCTTATGCTATTGCAACCTCACGTTTTAGGTCCTTATGTTAGCATTCTTTTGAGTCCCTTTTTTCTTTGTCATATATTTCTCCTTTTATTTAAAATGTGGAAGTTGATGGATTTGGTGTAAAATTGGTTTAATTGAGATTCCATTTAGATTCTACTCTGTGGTATGATGAAATTCCAACTAGTCTAGCACTGTAATTAATTAAAAACCTGTTTAAGACATAGAATGGTATTTCTCAATTTCTAAATTGCCCATCAAGAGTATTGCACTAAATTTTGATGTTTTCATGCGGAAGTAGTACTAATGTCTATAATAAAATGCCTTTGGATCTGAGTTCAGAGGGTGATTGTGAAACTGAAAGGAAATGAGTCCAAGTGATATATAAAATGTAAATCTTCACATGTACATTAATTCTGACCACTTGTAACCTTTGTGTCTCTCCTTCACACCTTTTCCTCATGTCTCTTTCTTCCATCACTTTCTCATTTATGTGAAAGGCTCTGCTATATGCAAATGACACAAGATTTCTCTCTGAAGAAAGAACTTTCTTTACAAAATTTTTTCAATTTTGTGTAGATTTTTTCAACCCTGTGTAGATAAGATATTCCTCATCACGTGTTGGCTCATATTTCAGAAAGATGAGAAGTAGCAGAAAGGCTAACACAAAACTATATGTCTACACAGAGCACTGGTCCAGTAATTTTTGGGGACATAACTCCATAATACCCATCTATAAGAATTAATTGCAGGAAAGATTAGGCTGTGCAGATGCTATTAATCCACTGCCATCAAGAGTGCAATATTCTTGCCACAACCAAAAAGGGATCAATAAACATATTTGAAACCAGACTCCGGGTTAGCTACAGTTTCCTCACAAAACCCTTAAGCAAATAGCATCTTCTAGGCTATGCAAAAAGAGGGATCTGACATGAGTTAGTCTGACTTCTTGTTCAAAGCATTTGAAACGGATTAATTTAAGTAATGTTAACACAAGGAAATACATTCAATAATTGTTGCTCATGTTTACACTCCTTCTCTTGAAATTCCAACAGAAATATAAAGTGCCTAGCACCCGAAGAACAATATTGGCATGAAATAATTATTTTTCCACATGAAAGAAAAAAAAATGCTCTGTAGAATTAATGGTATTACAGAGTGAGCAGACAACATGATGAAACTGAATAAAGCTTATGGGGCAATGATAGGCATTGATTGCATGTGTTGCAGCAAGATGATGCAAAGTTCAGCTATTCTTTTTGGGGCCTCCCCTCAGAGTACAAAGTAATAATTTTACTCCTTTGAAACCACAGATAACCCAACTAAGATTTTCAGGGAGCTTGGAAAGGAAACAGACATTTATTGTAGGCACTTTTGGTAGAGGTAAGAAATGTCTTATTGGAGGAGGGAATTACAGGGAAGTTATTCTTCACTGTGTACAAATAAAGCAATATATTAAATTATTTTCATTTAATTTTTTTCTCTTAATATATCTTTGATATAATAAGATAAGCATTGGTCTTTGGTGCACTAATTGAAGTTTTCTGTTAGTTTCTCAAGTGATAGTCATGCTTTGAGCATGTCTATAGATATATGCCATGCTGTAAGGGAGCCAGTGCACACTTAAAACATTAAAAATCTTTTACTAACTTCTACAGCTTTCCCATTACCTACCCTTCTCAAAGCATGCTATGAATCAAATAATTTATTTTCATGGTAAAGTAGTACTTTTGAAAGGTAATTTAGAGGTTGAAATCTTCTATTGAGCTACATAGCAGAATTACTAATAATTGTCCAATTTTGCCCATTACTACTTGTCCAATTCACTGACTGGATTGACTGTTTTCAGAGCAAAACTGTCATTCAGATTGGAGACCTCTGCAATGGTTACTCTCTTCTTCCTACACTTGAATAAAATACATGATACTCATGTATTTATGAAATAAATATTATTGCTCTCTTCTTTTCTATGGTATTAGTTCAGTTAGCTAAGTCTCCACCTACATGAGTGTCTCTAATATAGTAGCTAATATAGTAGCTGTTAACCTGCATTATCACATATTTTCTATCATAGCTTTAATTTTCTGTCTAGAAAAGGGCTTTGTTGATTTAGATTGACAAAGAAGATATCAGTTCTTTTCATTTGTTGCATTGACTGTGGTAAGGCACCAGCCAGGAAGTGGAGCTACATCTGTCATTTATAGACACAATAGATCTACAGAGTCTGTGCAGATTCCCACTAAGTGAATTTAAGGTACCATCAGCATGCAGTTCTCAGAAGTAGCTGTGTCACAGCTCTTCTGTTGTGGGTTATTCTCATTAATGATAAACTAATAGCATGATAAAAATATCTGGGAAATAAGAGAGATCAGAAGCCATTTTTGAGCTCTATGACATAGATTTAAAGGGAGAAAAAAGATCCTTAAGTCAGCGGACTTCAGATGTATAGAATAACACAAAGAGTTTATACACATGTGCAAATGCCAAAAAGGAGAAAACTATTTTGAACAAATAATGTTAAATCCAGAAAAGTTTGCATAGTGTATCATTCCACTAATATTTTCTCTGAGAAAATGACTGAGTGGCTAATCCTGTTCTCTACATGCACAAAACTCCCTTCAAGTCTGTGAGAGTTTTGCTGGTGTTAGAACTGCCTGATTAGTACCCAAATTTATTCAGATTTACAGTTTGAACTTACTCCTAATCTTTCCAGCAAAAATACAACACTTAGTGGTCCTGAATTCAGTGAAGACATCCACATAGACAGATTCTTATTTACAGCCAGAGTGATTTACAGGGGCAGAGACTAAATCTGCCATTAAGATTGTTGACATAGCCTTCCTCAAAAGCAGGCCAAGAAACATTAACGTAAAACTCTCTTCTTATTACTGAGTGTTGTTTATAGCTGTTCTGTCGGTTGCTCGCCTCATATAGATTCAGTACAACTGCTCATGAATTCATTCCCCAATGCCAATTTTTGTGCTTTATTTCCCTTTCTGTTAAAGAGGCCTAACTGCAGCAAAGTAAATATTCTTCTGGTACTGGGAATATCAAATTTATATACAAATTCCATGAGAAGCTTTTACATATAGGCAGGCCATCAGCTTAATAAGATTATAAACTCTGCTTGTTTCATTAAGCTGCAAGAGCGCTCCATTTGCAGTGGATTTTTGGACACTGTGACAGTGTGCCATTGCACATGAACTTGTGCTCTGAGTAAGAACTTCATATCAATTTTAAAATCTTTTACAAAATCTTCTTGAATATTCCAGATAGATCTATTCTCTTGGCATTGTCAGAACAAGTGATTAATTAAAATAAAAAAGCAACATACCAAAATGAAACTCCCCACCACATTACTAAAAAAAGAAACTGTAACTTGTTTTACCTGTCCACCAAAACCAGTTTATCTCATCTGGATAAAATATGCAACTTTGGTGAAGAAATAGAAAGAAAAACCATGAAATCTAATGCATTTGTAATTTTGAAGAAAATATGGCAATATTTTCGGCTAATAACCTGGCTATATAACTGTACAAATACCTTTTGAATAAAGTCTTTCAAAATAAGGGAGAGTTTTATACACCATCCTTCTAAACTGAAGAAGATTTATGATATGTTAGGAAATCATTTTATTCCCCTAAAGACTTGAGAACCATTGGGATGACTGGTCCTCCTTCAAAAGAAAATACCATCCTATCTACAATACCTTTGTGATAAGAGCACTCCTCAAATATGGGAAAAAGTTTAAATTACTCTGCCTCAGGAGACTTGAATCTTCATTTTCAACAGTTTGGCTCATGTTACAACCACAAAACTGCAAGGATTTTGGAAAGAAAATCCTTGTTAGTCCTGTCTATTGAATTATTAAATATTCACAAGGACAAAGACTGCGAACGTAGCTCTGCACCAGTTAAGACACTTGTTGGACTGGATGTAGTACAAGAGAACTGGGTTTAAATCCTCAGTCTTTTTCATAAAGAGTTCAATGAAAGCAGACATTTCCCCCTGGATTTTAAAGCTGTACTTTCAACTCCTAGGGAATTTGAAACAAAACCACCTTCAACATTCAAGTTAATTCCAAGCATATTCTAACTACAGCATCAACATCACCCAGTATCAAGTGCTGACTTAGAAATTTGAATGGCACCGGTGCCTGTGAAGACAAAGCACATTCTTTCTGTTTTCTGACTCCTTCCTGTAAATATAGACCATATATAAATTGTTATTATCAATGACTTTGTTTATATGCAGCCAGGATATTATCTATGATATCATATACCATTATTATAGCTCAGAACAAGCTGGCCTCATAGTTGCTCTCCTCATATCTTATTATGCTTTTACTTTTGTTGGAGTATGTTATAATAAATACCAAACATATCATTGATTCTTTGCATGAAGTCTGTATTTCTTGGCAACATATTTACTTTTATCCCACTGCAAGACATTCATGTCAACAACAGTAACTCCTTCTGGGTGCAGAGTAACCATTTATATTGAATTTTGTGAAATGAATTACTTTTTAGAGAGTAATGTATAATTAGAAAGCTAATGTAAGATGCAACCTCTGTATTTAAAAAACTACTGTTGCAGCTAAAAACCCAAACCAACTTGAGTACTTCCTTTCTCCAAAGGAAATAATTAAAAGTTAAATCAGAGAAGCGTGGTAAGTTATGCAATTAATTATTGGAAGAGTGTCTGGATCTTGAAAGATTTAGCAAGCACAAGGAAATAATTGCAGGATCTTCATTAGGTTTGATACATTTTGCATAACTTTTTTGCTGTTAAATGAATCATTGCTATTTATCACTCAGATATTTCTGAAGTAATTAAACTACAACATATCCTGGCTTGGTCCATGATATCCATCCATAATGCTATTTCATAGGCCAAACTGTGTGACAGCCTTGATTATCTCTGATTTATGTCAAGGCAGATGCATGCTTTTTGTATGTGTTCTCCACATCTCTGCTAAGTTTGTAAAACATGCTGAGCACAATAAGCTAGGTCATGCCTGCTCTTTAAAATGTGCTTTGCAGAAGATTTAAGAGAAGAAAAAAAGTGGACTAAGTATAGGATTTTTGTACTCATTGCTGGAAGCATGGTCCATATCACAGTTTGTATTACAGTAGTATTGAGCTATATGTTGAATTTTGCTTAAAACTCCATGGCTACTATGAAGGATGATCTTTAGTTTCAAAAGCACAGAAAGAGAGAGTGAAAGAGGACTGAGGAGGTAGAGCCACAAGCCATATTATCCGTGAAAGTTATATTTAATATAGGCCTTGATAATTAAAAGTTTTCTGGGAGCACTGAAAAGCATTCAGATCATCAAATTTAATGACTTTGGGGCGCCTAAATTAGGTGATTCAAGTTTGGGAGCCTAAATTCAATCTACATGACCTAATTTGAGATCTGTCATTTAAATAGAGGCGTTCAGAATTTCTGAAAAAACAACTCTCATGTTTCAAGACTCAAATATGGATTAAGATCCCCAGTTTTGAGACCTACATTCAGTTATTTTGCACTAGATCATAATGTTCTTCCTTTTAGAGCTGCAGAGAATGTGGAGGGAGCCCACAGTGTCTACAGCAGCACTACAGGGGCATTTCTCTATTCAGATCTTGTTTTAGTAAGAATGGATTAGTTTCTGTTATTTTTTCCCCCTGTTCCTTGAAGTGAAACAAGAGGGTATTTTTTAAGGTGTTTTATGACATTAGAGGTGTACTGAGAAATTCTGAAACTTCTTAGAAGATACCTATCTAAGAAAAGGGGGAAAAGGCTCTTTTGTCAGTCTTGATAACAAATGCTATATCTTCACAGCTTTTAACAGAAATTGTAAACAGTGAGATGAATAGTTGCTGTTGACAGGAAGAACTAGGGTACAATTTTTAGACAAGGCAAGGATTAATAGAATCAAGGAAATGTGGCAATTAAAAGATGGAGGACATTAACATCCACTTAATATCTTTTATTAAACAAGATAGAAAGTTATTATGTCTTAGCTATAAAATAATTTATACATCATAACTGTCATTAGTAACTTGTTGATAGAGATTCTTGTTCATAGAAATAAATCAGAAAGTTTCTAACTATCAGAAAAAAAATGTTTTGAATAAGACCAGAAATGGAATAAAGTAGTGACAGTTTTGTCCTATTAAAGATAATGTTTTGCTCTCTTCATAAGCACATTATCTGATGTGAATAAATTCAAGAACAAGATGCAATACCTCTAAAGATCTCAATTCCTCAGCTATCCTTGCAACCTGGAGGTTGCCTGCTTTAGTTATGAAAAGCACCTTTGAAAAGCTGCTCACTGGGCTCACAGGGACAACCAGCCTATCCTTCCCACTTTTACGGATTCTTAAGGACTCCTCCCAAACTTGAGAGGCAACTTGAACCTGCTTACTTTATAAGGCAGGCAAAGTTTTCCATCGAATAAAATTTTGGCCTAAAGCTCACTCTAGATGCAAAATTCTGAGTTAGCCATGGGAATAAGCACAAGGTATTTGTCTGCTTAGATTTCAATAATTTATCCTCTAAGGCACCCAATGGATAGCAAGTTTAGCCAAGTAGTTTGAGGGAATGTTTAAACAGAACTTTTCGACGTGTTAAACAAACATTGATGACTGACAGCAGAACGTAAGTTAAAGTCATAAGAAAAATAATCACAGAATCCATTCCTATGATAGAGAGCTTTCCAAAGGTACATGAAATCCCATCTGAAACTAAACAATGTAGCCCATTATTGCCAGAATTTCTTCTCTTTTCTTAGCCTTAGATATTATTTGACTTGCCACATTTTTAAAAACTATTTTTGCATAGCTGTGAAGTGCTTGGCCATGGCCTGAGCTTCCCCCTATAGGGAAGTTTATCAAGTGACATCTTGATTGTTAACTACTCTGTCAAGATGGGAGTATTTGAAAACTTAATTAATAGCTGGTTTTTGTGGTAACTTTGGGAGTTTTATTCTGTATTTCCAGACAACTGCTTTGAAACATATTTCTTAAGTCACCTCTGCTTAGAACTTCTCTTTCCCCTGTCCTTGATCTTTAGGTCAAACTTGAATTTTAGGTCACAGTGGAGAAGTGATCTAAAACAGTGGTTATAATAACCACTTCATTTATCCACCATCTTGATGTTTTATCAAAGAGCTGAGAAGCAATGAGTTTGATACTCGCTAATTATTTTAAAAGACGTATAATTTTCATTGACAAATAATTCACCTTATTAATATATGACAACCTGAAGACTTCAGTGTTAAGTCAAAACTTTATTATTTCAAGTTCAAGACCCTAACATTCTAGAACTAGAATAGTTTTTGTATACGTTTTGCCTGGTTCTAAGAGGAATCAAAGCAGTTTAAACTCAGCTAAGATACTTCTAAAAATTGCTTTACTACCACAGCAGTGTCTTCAGAACTCTGAGTACGCATTAAGGGTTTGTCTTCATGCAACATTTTATATTTTTACCCTGTATTTGTATTCCAGCCAAGGCAGGAATATGCATGGCTTTGCATACAGTGCAAAGCTCCAGCTTTGCAATGCTCCAGCACCCAGAATGAAGTTGCTTATGGGACCCAGAAATGAAATCGGGTTAGCTCATTTCAAGTGACAGTCAATAAGAAACAGAGGGCAGCTCAAAATGAAAAACAGGAACAGCTTGGTCTTTTCTAGAATCTCACACATCCATGGGTAAGGCTCCTAGGTGTAAACACAGAAACAGGGGAGGTAGTAAAAGAAGCAAACAAGGACTCCAAACCCTACCCCAAATTCAGATCCAGGTTCTACGAAGGGTTTCAAAATGTAAAATTATAGGCACTTGAAATTGTCCTTTTAATTTCTGTATTCAATTATTATGCTTTCACTGGCTCTTATGAAAGAAAGAGAGGCATAACTGAGGCTGGAAGACTAGCACAGAAGAGATGAGGAAAGCACAGTCCCGTTCTCTTTGTTGCACCTCTTTGCTATAGAAAACTCTCACTGCTTCTTTTGCAAACTTGAGAGAGGTCAAAAAAGAAGAACAAATGTGACCCCTAGAAAATAATCTCTTTCATCCCTCTTGCTCTGCTAAGGATACACTTCTTGTCTTGCAAATGGAGCCGTTTGACAATCATTGCTCTCAGCGTCTGGTTAAGCTTCATCTTTGGTTCTAACAACCACTGCACTTTTGACCTCCCTCTGCTGTCGTAGACATACAGTGGCAAAAAAGGTCAAGGAAGAACTTTTCCACAAAGATTATAGTCTGGCAAACCTTTTCCTCTGGGCAGCCTTAGAACATGGATATTGGCCTTATTGGACTGATTTTAAGGAAATTCAAGGTTGCTGCAGTGTAAGCAAAGACTGTCTCTCTCCTACTGTTGCTGTGGAGCCCCACACTAGTCCCCTTTCTGAGACATGCTTTTCTTTACACTTTCTTCCATGTATTTATGGTCAGCTTTCTGTGCCTTTCAAAAGGGAGGGGAATAAGAGTTTTTTTGTTCTCTGCAAAAATATGGGCTTGTCTAGCCATGGTGAGAGCAAAGAAGCCAGTAATGATTGGGACAAGAAAAGTAAGCACACTTTTTGGAGTTACTAAATTATTCAGCTGCCCAGAGTTTATACACAAGCAATAGAAGTACACTAATAATAGTATTAAATATTAAAAAATTTAAAGATTCTGTTTTTACACTAATAAAAATTAAGCCTTTCAGAAATGTCTTATATAAATACTCTTAACTCTTAGGTTCTAAAACAAATTAATAGTGCAATAACTATTTCATTTTTGTCTAAAAAAATACAAAAAGCTTAGTCTTGCAAAAGTGGCCAGGAATTGAAATCAAGGTACTAGCTTATCACCTAATCTAGGAGAATTATTGGAAAGATACACTTAAAGATCTTTCCTGTAATAGTTTCTCTTTTTTTTTTTTCATGTTGAGTTCTAATACACATGGTGTGCTACAAATACACTTGGTCTCTGTCATTAGCCAGTACTAAAGGGTATTTTGTCATGTGTCATTACACTGTGCATTTAGCAGCTTGAATTGTGAAAAGTATCTAAATTCTGCAAAATCTAGTGTTGGCAGCAACGATCATGAATTGCAATGCAAATTAAAATATATAGCTAGTTAATGTATTATATAATTGATAAATTTATTTAGAATACAAGAATTTATATTTTCTTTTTCCAAAATATTTACAACAGTAGAAAGTAAAGATTTAATTCTGAAATAAATTGGTTTAAACCTTCTTTTTCTAACTGAACCTTGAAACATATTTCTATGTCTAGAATGAGATAATGAAAAATAGTAAGTAATATACAACACCAAAGCAAGCTTACCATTCTTAAAATGCTAGAATACTACTTAGCCAAAAGCATTGACATATGATGAAGTATAGTCTGGATGAAATTACTATAGCATGAGGAAATCACTATGCCTTTTTAAAGCAGACAAAGATTTGTACTAAGCAAAAGCACTTCTTTCAGTGATTTGCCACACTTCAAACAGGCGCTGACCACCTTATTCTTTAGGCAGATTCATCCCACTTCATTATCACTTTCATGAATTCATATTAGCTGTTTCTGGTTTTCACCTATGTAACGGAAAATTATCTGGCATAAAGATTGGCTTTATGGGGCCACTGAGGTGTGTTTTACATCATAACAATACCACCTTTCTAAGCAGTCTCATCCAGTTTCCCATATTGTATCTTGTGTCACCACTTATTTATTTATATACTGCTTTGACCTAGGGTATAGAAAACCTCACTATCCAGCTTCCACTTTCCAACACCGCAGAAGAAGAAATAGTCAATGATCTTTTTTCCCCTTTCATTCTAACCATGTTCTCTGTGTTGAGAACAGAATTTCCTAATACGCAAAACAAATCCTAAGAGTCTGTAGCCTGCTTTATGGTGTAGGCATTACTAGTAGTTGAAGCAGCAAGAGCTCCTTTTTCAGAACCACTATTTAGGGATCCTTGTGCAGGAACAGCTTGGCTTCTGTTCACTAAGATTGTCACAATGAAATTATGGACTTCAGACCTATATTCAAAAGTGGATGGGCATAAATGGAAGAACTTTATACTATGTAGCTTTGTTTCTTTTTGGAATTTGGCTGATGAGAAACATATAATTTGTTTATTTCAAAGAAGGAGTACAGAGGAAGTTTTCGGGGTTGTTTATTTTTACCTTTTAATAAGAAACAGATATTTTCCTAAAAACTACTGTATTATTGTTACTTCTAGTGCAAGGTAAAAATAACCATATAGTCACAAAAGAAGGACTGAGGAAAATTACTCAAATGAGATGTTCATTTGAATGTTTTGGTGTGTTGTCTCATTGGTAATGAAGCATAAGGACATTTTTATCCCAACTGATGTTTCAGCAAATAATATTGTAAAGATGGTATATTTAAGGGGTAGTTTGTAGATTCAAGTGCACAATTCAATAATTGTAGACATTGCAATAGTTCCCTTAGTAGCCTACACTAAGAGAACCTTGAAAAATGTTTTCCTTTGTTGTGCAGAAGCCATACAAAATATCTCTACTCCATGTGCTGCCTTATATACATCACTTATAAATTTCTACTTTCCAAGGAACTGATCTGTGATTTCATTCTTTCCTATTAAAGACTGTCAGCTGCCATTCACCAGGGTATCTGGGAAGTTTCTCTCACATTTTTAAGCCTTTGTTTTCCAGCTCAACACACATATTCAGTGCTAAAAGTCAGGATTTTCCCCAGAGGCCCATTTTTCCACAACACCAGATCTCTATGTGTTTGTTGCAGACACTAAATAACTGCAGTTCTAATACCTCTAAAAATGTCATGTCAAACTTCTTTTTAGAAGAGCTGGATGAAATCTCAGCTCCTGTTCACAGAAGCCAGGGTTCAGCTGCAGATCTGTTTTGATGAAATCTCAGCCTCTGTTCACAGGTGCCAGTTGCAAAAGGTGAGACAGGGCAAACCAAGAACATTGTTCTGGCATTGCAAGAGTGACAGGAAGTATGTTCCTGAAATTTTTTGTCTTTGAATAAACTTCATGAGTATACAATAAAAAATAATTATTAGAATGTAGATTTCTAAAATTAACACAAACTTTCATCATATCATCATTTTAATTTTATGACGCTTAAGACATACTTTGAAATATATTTCCTTAGTGTGTTTACTGTCACAGTAAGAATCAGTAAAGATAAATACTGTTGTTCATGGTTGAAAAAACATAAAAAAAATTTAGTGTATATCATATTCTAAAAGAACCACTTGAATCTTTGTGTGAGGATATATAAGTTGGCTTGCTGTTGAAACTATAATGTTTTTCCCCTAAGAAATTTTTTAAATTAAGAATTCCAGTTGCATGCAAAACATAGTTCCTCTACGGGCTCATTTAAAAACTCACAGAGGAAAAGTCCTGGTATAGAATTGTCTTCAATGAAAAACAAAAAGCATATTTTTGCATAAAACTTTCAAAGCACCATGAAAGTCTAAGACAAATATAATTATTATTATTGGTGTATCACCTCAAACATGTTGTTGTAAATGTCATTATATCAGATGAGTTTGAAAACAGTTTTCCATTTTGCACTTTATTTGACAAGGTGATTCATTGTGTAGAGCAGTTTAAGATGTCAGTCCCTGTGGAAAGAATTGAGTTGTACTGCCATGTTCATGAGCATTCCTCCATCAAAGTATGTGATTAACAAAGGGGTATTCTCCTGAAATATTGTTACCCAACTGGCCTGAAATATGAGTGTTTTCTTTATTGAAATATAATTTATCACAGCCAACTCCATCTAACTAAACATATATATGTTAAATATAACATATGAAAAGCTGGTTATATTATCCACAAAATCATATTTGTGATAAGTTTTTATGCTGCAACACAATGGCTTGTCAAGGAATTTTAAAAATTTGATTCTGACACCACATCTTCATTTTCAATAGTGGAGTGATGAGTAAGGAAAAGATACCCAGACATTTTCTATGCATTTTGAATGTGCCTTGAGTGTGTCATTGGCTCATTTTTTATTGCCTCAGAGAAAACCAGAAATTTTCCATCTCGCTTTAGCCATTTTTGCATTGAATTTGGGAAATTTCCTCTGTCCTTTCAGCAGACAACAGATTTCATCATGGAGAATTAAGTTTGCTCTCCACTGTCATTCATTTGGAGTAACCTCTTCTCTTGGCACAGCTGCCCATTCTGTATTTACACTCCTTTACAATCTCACTAAGTTATTTGACTCAATAATTTAATGACAAAATGAAATTCCACAGATTAATTCTCTATCGTATGAAGGAGTATAGTATCTCCTTCCATCATGTCTGAATTCAGTATCAGTCCATTTCCATAAATGACTTGTTATTATGTGGCTAGGAGAAGAAGATTTTTTGGTTTTCTTAACCAAATCGTTCATTATTTTGAATGCTATCAAGTCTATTATGTTACAAAATGCTATCAAATAGTTACAGATATATACTACAGGCATAACTCAACTTTCCTTCTCCCCTTTCCTTTCCTTTCCTTTCCTTTCCCTTTCCTTCTCCTTTCCTTCTCCTTTCCTTCTCACATATTTTACTTCTACACAGGCAACATTTGCATTTCCAGATCCAGTATATGATATAGCTGAGGACTAAGCTGCTGATACACTTGCTGCCTTTGTCTTCCAATATTACTGCAGCCATAAAGAGTGGTAAGTGGCACAAAAATATGTACTAATAAGTTACAATTTGACTTTTCTCACAGCTGACAATAATTACTAAGAACATATCCCTCCCCCTCCAAAGAAATCACATAGATACCCCTCCTCCTCTGAGAAGAAACCTCCTCTTCAACACCCTGTGTTTAATGCAATCAAATGTTAATTAACTGACAATGGTACACCTGATTGATATGCTTGGCATAACTGAACAGCAGATTCAGAAAAATGAGTATTCATGAATAGTATCACTTTACACTTTCAATAACAAGTCTAGCAATAGAGATAAATCTCTTTCAAAACAGTGTATGCTCCTATTATTCTACAAATACTTTAACCAAAGCTAGCTCCCATCAGCCATCCTTGAAGCTCCACCTCCTCCTCTGCTTCTCTCTTCTTTTTCTTTTATCAGCCAGCATGACATTTGCCGATCTGAATCCTCCCTCCAGTCTCCTTGGCACAGCTTCAGCATCATGCATCTCCAGTAATATTTGTACTCTAAAATTACTGAGTTATACTATTTCCATAATGAGTTATACTAATTCTAACTTCATATTTTAACTTAGCCAATTCACTCACTCTCCAGAAATAAAATAATACTGCTTGCTATTGCAAAGGAAATTTCATTCTTAAAGCACAGAAGCACTTAGGAATTCCTCCTGCCAGCCACTTTCTCTTCACTCCAAGCCACTGTGGCTCTGGTGCCACTTGCCCACTCTTTAAAGCATTACCTTTAAATTGTCTATTACAAACTTTAGTTGCAAACCCCTCATTTACTTTCTGAGTTGTGCAAGAAAAGGTATGAGTGGAGAAATGTTCTGCTTGGAGGAGCAGGGGATTAGATGCAGGAATATATAAAATCAGCAGCAGCAGGTATGAGAAACATGTTGTCATTTAAGGCAAACTCCTTACAGAGGAAGCTTTCTTTAGTAGTCATATTAATAGTGGAAAATTGAGGTCTATGTGCATGAAAAGATGTTTCAAGGCTTTACCTCCAAAAAACATGGCCAAAAGCAGCACCGATTGGCTCAGCTGGCACAGACAGCAACCCAACAGAACTATGACCTCAGGGTTTTTTGATTCATGCAACCATTTCAACCATTGAAATGGCATTTCCACAACCTTTTCAGCACTTTGAAAAGCCCTACTTTGAGGTAAGTAAAGCAAAAACTGTAGAGATCTGTCTAATATCAGTGTGTCAGGATAAATAATGATCAGTTAATAGAAGTATAATAATGCTACTCAACTTGGGATATTCTTGATCAAACTACTGGCAGGGACTGCTAGAATTTATAGAATGATTGCTTTTTTGTTTTCTTTTCCTTTTATAATTTTTTGTCTACCATTGTGCATTATTTAAAATCTGCGTGCTAAAATTTCTTTTTAAAGCTTGTTAGAGGCAGATGTTTCTCAGCCCAAATTTGGTCCACTTCCTTAGGAAGAAACAACAAAATCCATGGCCTCCAAAGTGAATTCTATGTTCAGGTTTTTTATTCAAGAGCTACAGAATAGAAATTCAGGTATATATGCACCACAGCCTGTACGAGAAATTGACATATCACCTTGCCTAAGGGCATGTTATTTTCAGTAGTACTTATCTCCTCGTGAAAAAAACCAAAATATTTTGAATATATGGTTGATTTTCACTAGAAGTTCTTCCAAAGTCTGATTTTTTTCATTCTGTAAATGAAGTGCATCAAGAATGGCTTGTCTTTTTCACTGTTTCTTGAAATCTTGTCAAATATGCTTTTCCCTGTCACTCTAATAATGTTTGGAAAATACTACAACTAGATCCTTGTTGCATTCAAAACACCCTTAACACTAATTGCAAGAAAGAAAAATGTTTAAAATATTTAATGTGTTTTAAAATTTATTTTCCCTTCCACTTCCAGAATGTCACAGAGGCATGGGCTCAACATAAGGCAGATGTAAAAATATTTACTTATCTAACTGTTCTTTCCATACCATATTTAATTTAATTATTGTATAATTTTATAATTCTTGTAAATTTTAATAACTAGTTTGACAATAACTATGATATCACAGTAATATTTGTAACCTCAAATTACTGATTTATACAATTCTAACTTCAGTTTTAACTTCGCTTATTTCATTCAGCAGAAATAAAGTAATACTGCTTTCTAGTGCAAAGGAAATCCCATTTTTAAAGCGCTGAAGCACTTAGAATTCCTCTAGTACACAGACTTAAGTGATGCCAAGTTCACTTATGGCATAGTCCTTAACACATTTCTAATATCAGAGATGAACATGTATTTACTGAGCAAACAGTGGTCATTTGAAAAATGTAAGTTTTTCTGGTTGGTAGAAAAGGCATAAAAGACAGGGCAACTCTGAAAAATCAGACACACAGCACTGAAGGCAATAGATCAGATGTCATTTGTTGGCCAAAACCCCTCTCAAAGTGATGCTATTATTAGGAATAAGTTTGTTATAACTTGTCAGTGGAGGAGATTGACTTGGCTAAGAACCTGACATCCCTGTTAATCCTCTTGAGCCAAGTACAGTCTGGCCTAAACATTAATAACCCCTTTTCTGTGCACAATAGCACAGAAAAATTTACAACATTGTTCCCAATGTCTTCTGGCCAAATAAAAAAGGACCAAAAAACCAAAAGCAGATACATGTTATTCAAAATATGTTGTTTTCATCAACACAGGGGAATTGCAATGAAATGCTAAAATATGTGGTGTGGAAGGCTATGTCCTCTGTGCTTCCTGTTACCAAGGAGGAAGGTCAAGATGTTGTCTAAATGACAGCAACTCTTTATTGGAGTTCATTGCAAACCAAACAGGAACAATTTGAGAACATTTTCATGTGTTTGCATGCTGATGTGTACACGTATACAATGAACAGCACAAACAACTGTAAGAACATGGAGACACCACCTGACTTTCTTACCAGTACAGTGGTACAGATGCACTGTGTCACTAAAAATCTTTTACTTACCTTGGGAAAAATGCAAACCGTTAAGTGAGAAAGATTGGGGACATAGCTTAGAAGACTATCCATACTTAAAACTAATGTGATTGAAAAAAACACTTTAAACTGCAGTCCCAGGCATGCATTTTAGCACTAGTGTTAGTGTGCACTCCCTTTTCTTAGAGCTGGAGAGCTCTGGCTCTCTGTGGGAGAAATGTGAAGTAGGCAGGAAAAGGAGATCCATGTGTCAGGGCCATTGCTGTCAAATGGCCTCCTCACACATTGCAGATGTTGTTCAAGCATGAGCCAGGGAGTGTGTGGAATAAAAAGCAGCCTGTGGAACTTTAGTAGGGAATAAATTCTGCAGAAAGCTTGCAGCATTCCTCTCTGCCACAAAATCATTTCACCAGCAGGATTGAGTTCTATACAGGATTCTCTGCATGGGCTGATCTTAAGGTACTCTTGGTATATCAACATTAGTTTTACACCATACCAATATTTTCCTTTAGGAAATTGTAAGAAGTTCTAGCACAATATGGTCATAAGCATGACTTACACTAAGAGAGGAAACAGTCTTGTGCAATATATATATGTATATATATATAAATATATATATATCAGTGTTTCACTTAGAAATCCATTTTTATTGACAACAAAGTCAATTCTGAGAATAAAAATTGTAAAAGGGTAAATTTTCTAGCCAAAAAAGCCTAAAAATGGTAACTTTATCTCATGAGACCAAATAATATAGATCTGGGATTACTAGTCAAATTAAAATGTTCCAATCTCTCAGAGAGAAACCACAGAAATTTGAGTTGTGACCATACAGTATTCCAGATATTGTATGATGAATATGTGGTTTATTGATTTGACAAGTAATACCGTTTTCCCCCAGGAAAAAAGTGAATTTGTGGCAAATGGCCTAATAGAATGGTACAAGTAATTGATGGAGTTATGCAGAGTCTGTTGGGTGAGATGACAGATCTGAAAAGCCTCTGAATTATTTGCCTGTTGTCACAGTGCAAGGTGTGACTATAGTGAAAGTAAGTTTTAAAAATATATAGCATAAACCAGAAAATACTAGGGAGAAAAGAAGAATAATTATTAATTCCTCTGTCTAGACCATTTAAAAAATCATGGTTGAGATAACTCATAAATAAACATAATTGTCACTGCAAAAAATTTACTAAAATTAGGAGTTACATTTTTAATTACTTTATATATATATCTTAAAAATATTTAAAATATAATAAAGTGGTCTTCAGCTATATAATTATACATTTTAGGTAATTATTGGTTAACTTGTTAGACTTGTACCTGATAAAAGATATGCATGTGCAGAAATCTCTGCAGATTCAAAAGGTTCACATAATAAATACTTATTTATACTTAAAGATAAGCACTGCTACTGCTGCCCTACAAACTTCATAGTTTGCCTAAGGCTACACTGTGGAAATTTAAATTGAGAGACAAATAATTTCCCTCCCGGAGTAATAGGAAGCTGTTAGTACTTTGGAAAACACGAGATTGTTCTTAAATATCTGTTCCTTCAGTGTTGCATGAATATATCTTCTGGTCAGTGTAGCTTCTCTCTGCTTTCAGCTAAGTTTCTCAAACTGATGTCCATGTTTTAAAGGAGAAATGCTGAAGCTTTTTGTAAAAACGTTTATATAGTTGGAAATATAATGATTAAAGGTGACATCAGAGGGCACTGCTTGTCTTAAATTTCCTGACATTCCTTCCCAATAGTGTTTTTAGGAGATGAATGCCATGCTTGCAGAGTTAACTTATAAAGCTGGCTGGTTGGCTTTTTTTGGCCACTCAATATCATTTTAGCAAAAGATAAAAACACTTGAAATGTACAATCTAAGTCATCAAAACAGCCAACAGCTAGATGTCTAGATAGAGCTTGTTCAATATCATTATGTAAATTAATGAAATTTTAAGAATTGGACAACAAACTGTTGCTGATAAACAACAAAAAAATCTAATATAAAATACTATATGAGGTACTAACTAAATAGTTGTGTCTCCTTGTTTGGCCCAAAAGACCTACAGAATCTTTAATGAAAAAGTTCTTTACCTGTGAGTTAGATAATACAAATCTTCACCAGTTAAAGAGTTGCATATCTCTATGGAATATTTGCAAAGAAAACCATATTCTTTGGAATTTTGATAAAGCATTCTGTGCTTGGAACGCAGGTAAAACAGATCACCAATTCTGCTTTTTTTTTTTCCCCAATAAACTATGTTTATTGTGCCAATTCTAATTACCATGCAATCTAATGGTTTTAAGGCATATAATTTCCACATCACTGGACATCACAAACATGAAAGCATTTTATACTGTCATTATACATTAATGTTTGCAGTTGGTTATACATATATACAGAAATTATTCACACATCTTAACCTTGCTATTTCCTCCTTTCAAACCAACATAATTTTACTGTGAAAGCAGCTTTTTAATAAATGGTATAAGAAATACAGCAAGGCACACATTTTTTAAAAACTTTTTTTCTCATTACCACCTCAAGAAGCATAAAAACCCAAAATGTTATACTTAATTCAGTAGAATGTCAACAGTTGCTAATATACAACACTATGTAGTTGTTTCTTGAAGTGTTGCATAGATTAAATTTTTAAATTAAATAAATAAAATGCCGTTTATTTAAATTGCTTAATTTTTAGATGTATTGAATCAGGAGGACCAATGACTTCTTTTTGCTGCAATCCAACAAAATAGTCACTTTAAAAGAAAAATAGTTTCAATAAACTTATGCATTATACAGATAAATATTAAATTTGATACATAAAATAGAAGAGTACTGACAGGTACAATTCTGAAAAGATGAACCAGACTGACCGTGAATTCTATAGTACTTTAAAGAACAGAACCAGTGGTAAGTAGTACAGGAGCGTCCAATTTAGGAAGGGGAGATCCTTAGAGGTAGCTTGGGAGAGGAATCCATATGAAGGCAAATGGCCTTGCTACAAAACAAAATGATCACTGAAATAGGACTAGCATATGCAGCCTGACCACAAAGCCAACATGGACAAACCACATTTGGAAAAAAAAATTATCTTGGGAGTCAGTTTAATGAAGGGCAGTGACACAATGGAATTGGAGGTCATCCCAGGGTTTACAGGATGAACCTGCACCTGAATTGCAGCCAAGTTTCTAAAAGGAAACAGAAAAGTAATAGTAGGTTACAGAAAATGAAGTTTTATTTGCAAAACATAGGTCTTCCAGAAGAATAATAGATAGCCATTAAATGGTCACATGCCAGAGTCTTTAATGCAGAAGCATACAGTAGGCAAAAAATTACTTTAACAGCCTGAGGTACAAGTTAATGTGAAAAAATGAATTTATGTAGAAAAGTCACTGTTTTTCATAAATACTTTGCTTCTGAAGAAACAAGGGTGTTCATCACACTGGACCTTTTCCCTGGATCTTGTCCTCATCTTTACCTGTGAACTTACCTCCAGCACACAGAAGTGCACCAACCAATGAAAACATGGAAATTTTCAAAAGTCAAGCAACAAAAAGATCTATCCAACAGTTATTTTAATATTTGTGCAAACATCTATAGTGAAACTTCAATGGAGAAGAGGAAAAGACTGTCACAGAAGTGGCCTGTGAATAGAATTGTCAGCATCATCACTGCATTTTTAAATTGCAAATAACTATTTAGACACTTCTAGTACCAGCAATGAGTTAAATTTGCCTACTATAAAATATCCAGCTCAGAGTTTATGGTTAAACTATTCAGCAAAGAGCATGGGCTTATGATGAGAATTATGAAGAAATAACTGTCAGAATACAGCTCAAAGATTAGTGCAAAGTACATCTCATAGGCATTTCCTAGGAGGCACTCCAGACATGCATTATGTGCCTTCCAAGTTAAGCAGGAATATCTGGATCCATCCAGTTACCATCTCCTTTGATCCTCTTTGTTGTAACTGACCACATCCTTCCCCATTTATACAAGAAATACTCTTACTTGAAAATACTGAAAAGCTCAACCATCTAACCATCTGTTTAGATATGAATGAAAAACTGATCAGAATAAAGCAGCAGACTGTATAAAAAGGTTTCTACAATTCTGGCATGAGTAAGAAAAGTCTCACTGATTGAAATTCAAAATTTCTTCAAAAATTATGTAATTCATAGATTTCAATATGAGAGTCTCTGTTTATTTAGCTTTTTTAAAGTCAGGTACTCTAAGGAGCTAAAAAGTCAGACTGCTTTAAACTCTATAAAGAAACTTTGTATTATTTACTTCCCTACAAAAATCTCTAGGAAAAAAAATTAAGCAAAGATTTAGATTATTATTGTAGTTCCAGTCTCTAAAATAAATTATTATAATTATTAATAAACTATTATGTAAACTTGTGGGTTTTTTCTCCTGTAGGAAATAAATAACTAACAGTCCTTTGCATTTATGTATCATCTTTTATCTGTGGATCTCAAAATACTTTTACATAAATAAGCTGTTCTTCATAGGTCTCACTGATCATTATTCTCATTATTTTGTTGCTAAAAAAAATCAGACAAGGAAGGAAAAAGTCATACAAAATATCTATTGCTGAGCAGAAAATAACAGTCAGGCGCTTTAAGCACCAGTGCTGGGTTTCTCTTGGCAATAGGGAGTGGCAGAATATTCTATCTAATATTGCAGCACTGTCAGATAAAATCAATTTAGTTTTCTTAAGTGCAAGTAAATTATTCTTCCCCTAAATTACGTTAAAACTTAAGTTGAAAATACAGAAGTCAGGAAATAGGTTTTGGATTTACTTGTAAGAACTAACAGATTACACACAGAATTCTAAGGCATTCTCTAGAAAAGACTTTGGATAGAACACATAAATGTCCTGAATGTATTGATCTCTATGCATATTGAATTTGTAACTAAAAGTTCCCATCCCATTGGTGAGTCATGGGTCACAGTGACAGCAGAAGATCACATGATCTCATGTACAGATAGATCTTTCAAGGTGACCCCTAATTGAGAAATAAAATCAGTGCAGCTTTATGAGCACCTCTGCTGAAGAACTCTGTGTCAGCTCATGTGAAGGAGTAGTCAGTGCTGTCAGAGATATTTTTGAGGCTGCCCATAGAATTATTTTATTATTTTCCCACAATGGTCTTTTTTTTTTTTTGTAGCACACTGTTAAAAAGCAGGATTGTAGCATTTGACTATTACTTTTATATTTTTATTCTCCTGTAAAGCCAGGGTAAATGCTAAAACAGTACAAAATCAACCCACATTTGAAACCATGTCTTTTTCAGCTTTGAATCCTCAGTATGCTTTTAAGGTACACATATAATATAGATTTTTTTTCTAAGTATTGCAGCTACACATGGAATTACACATTTAAATGAGCTTACGGCACAGGTGCTTCAGGAAAAATAATGGTGTTTGCCATTTATCTTTCAAATTAAATAATGTGTTTTTAAATAGTAACTTTTTTCATAATACACTTATGGGAACAACATTTATCTGTCACATTTTAAAAGATGTATTAGTAATAAATGTAAATTACCTTTGGAAAATCAGTAATTAGCCTCATCAAAAAAATAAACAATCTGCCACCAAAAAGATAATCTTTAGCATAGTTAAGTATAATAACTGTTATTTGAATAAGTTAACAAATTAGGATAGATTGCTTCTGTAATTCATTCCCCATAGCATGAGAGATGAAGTTAAAGCATCAAGCTTGTGAATGGGGGAAGGGAGCTCAGACTTTAGTGAAACCAAACCTAGCAGCTCATATTTTCATTTTTGGTGTGTCAGAGATAAACTATATGTATTCTAGAACTTTACTACTGGGAATAATACAGCACATAGTTTCCATGGAAGTAATGCTATATGTACAAGTTAAGAACCAGTGTATCTTCCTACATATAAAAAGCGGGAATGTAGTGTGAAGGGCTTTGTTTTCTTAAAATAATTTGTCAGCCTCTGGGCAAAAGTGGAAGCTATAACATAACCCTATTAAGTTGTTGTATCCAGATTCTGCCTTGCATTTTATTGCATTGTGGGGCATTTATTATCAAACCCATCCTCTATGTCCAATCTTAGACCTCACACAAACTGCATATTTTTATTTCCAGTCTTATGGAAAAAAACCCATCTGGCTGCCATGTAAATAACTATAAAGTTCTGAAGAATGAGGTAAGTTTATGCAGTATTTTGAGATCCTCAGAGCAAAAGTACTAATAAATTAAAAAGACATGTCATTATCAGTGAAAGAATGAGAAGAAGGATAAAATCACACTCACTACAGCAAGTATTCTTTCTCAAAATAATATTATAAAAATGAGTGAAAAAATGAGAAAACTAGTAAAACAATAACTTGCAAAGCTTACATTTACATCAGTTTCAGTTAACAATCTCAGACTTTTGTCATCATCTCAATTTCCAAATAGAGACTTCTATATACATATAATCAATTTAATTCCAGAATACATAGAATCATCTATGAGTTTTGTAATTCATACTTGATTTCCATTGCTTCTCCAGTTGTTTGCATCTGTCCAAGTATTACCCTAATTGGCAATCAGCAGGTCATGATAGCCTATTTCAAAGCCATTCCAGACATATTCTCTTTGCTATGATGGTTTCAAGATAATGCATTAGTCAAACAGAGATGTGTTGAGATAGCAGCAAGCTGTCATAACCTAAAGGCTTTGACAGAAATATATATGTGAATATGGGAATGTTGGGTAAACCACCAATAAATGGAAAGCCCAAAGCTTAGAAATATAACATAACAAAATCAAAAATGAGGAAGTTAGATCTCTAAGAGCAGCAAAGAAATCTATTTTGTATAAATCAGATGTGATCCTCTGCTACAGCTACATAGTTTGCCATAGGAGAGTACTAATGTTTTCCATGGGCAGTGATGAATAACAGCCTTTTCTCCTGCCAACATCTTGGAATCATAGCATAACTTAGGTTGTAAGGAAACTTGAACATCAACTGATGCAACCTCCTGTTAAAAGGAAGGCTGTTTTCAAAGGTAGAAAAGATTATTCAGGGCCACATCCACTTGAATTTTGAAAATCTCCACAGGTGGAGATTCAAGAACTCCTCAAGGAAATCTGTCCCATACTTAGCCTTGTGTTTTATTGTAAATTCCCTTGCTACAGCTTTTGGCAAGCAGCAGCATTTGGAATTGGATTGGCATTTGGAGTTGCTCTTCTGGCTGTAGTCTGCTGGAGGAGTGTTTCCAAAGACTAATAGCATTTGATAGAGGTGTGCTGGCTTTTGGATCACCAAACTAGTGAGACTCAAAACAGCAGTGCTGAATGCTAGGAAATGATCCAAAAGTTGCTTTTTTAGATCCTCTTCCATAATTAAATGTGCAGCTATTGTTCAACATTTATGTGAGGTCAGAAATTCCAGATCTGAACCACTTTCAAACATTGGTAGAGATCAGGACCACCTTTTTGCCTTAGGTCCCATCATCTTATTCATGTTTCAAAACGCTTACCACAAAATAGAACCGAAGGTTGAAGTACTGCTGGGTACTGGATAGTCATCAGTTTTCATCTCCATTACCCTCACATTATATACTTTCATGAATGTTGTAAAGATTTTTTGTTTTTGGAAAACTCAACTTTTGGCCTAAGCTATGTTGTAATAATTCTGTTGTTAATAATGGCTTACTGAATTAAAATCATGGTAAACTGGCATCAGGAGATTACTTATTATCTCTCTATTCTCCAGTCTGCTTAGCTGTTCTTCATGGTTTGTCTATAAATATTGTAGAACTCCAACTCACTAGTCAAACAAACTAATTCTTGTAGAACTGGAAATTCAGCTATATCAAATGCTTTTGAACCCCTCCTAAGACCAGATGCCTGAAGAGAAAGGCATCAATGAGTAGGGATGGTTTCTGGTTCCCTCAGCTGAGGAGGGAAAGGAGGCTGATATATTATGTTGGAAGAATTCCCAGGTTCTGCAAGATAGCAGACTTGTTCCAGAAGGGAGAGCTCCAGTCAGTGCAAAGCCAAAGGGCAAAAAGCAATTAGTATTCACTGCATTTGTTGACTAGTGGCATGTAAACTGGAATTACAGTGTAATCAAAACAAATGACATAGCACTATCATGAAACAGAAGCCCTGACTGATGATTCATCTCCTTTCATTGTAAAAAAAAAAAAAAAAAATAAAAAAAGAAGTTTAAAAAAAAGTAAAAAAAAAAAAAAAAAAAAGTGCAACTTGTAGAGTACATACCTGTTTTTAGAATAATCTATGTGCCTTGAGAGGGTTACATTCTATCTGTGCATATTTATATGTCTTTCCTTATGAAGTTGCAGGAGAGTTTCTTCACAAGTAAGAGTTTTTCTGTTCTGATGCAAACCATCCTTTTTCTGTGAATGGTCAGGCTTTATCTGAAGCTCTGTAGCTGAAGCCTCTTCAGAAGCAGCAACACATCCTTTTTTATCTTCTGTTCCAGGTGATTTTCCTGCACTATTCTTTTTGATGCTAACCTCTGGAGAATTCTTTTCCAAACTTTCATTTCGTCCATCTGAAAACAGCAAATCATCATCAGCATTTTTTGAATTACTTGATGTATATTTTTTGTTAGTATTTGGAATATTTATATCATTGTCATTCCCACATAAGAAAGATAAATCCCTACCTTCAGAAGAAGTTTTAAATTCTAATGACTCTGGAGTCACTTCACCTAGTGACTCTGCAGATGTTTCAGAAACAGGGTTAGAAATAGTTTGCTGCTGCTCAACTTGTGCTTCAGAAGAACCATTAGAAATAGCCTGTTGCTGCTGCTCAACCCGTTCTTCCTCAGGACAGGCTTCAAAGAAGCATTCAATATCTTCTCTCTCATCTGTGAAGTCCAGTGGCACAGGAGTGCTGCTCTTTTCCTCTATGTATTTGATTACCTCTCCACAGTCACTATCATGAGAAGAAAGTGAAAGATAAGAATAGAAGTCTCCTTTCCTTAGCTGGATGGGTCTGTGAGAGTGTTCTAAGACTTTTTCCTTGATCTGTGCTAATGAAGCTGGAGCAGATGACTCACATTCAGGTTGTGACTTACTTTTCAAAGCTGTTGATGCCATGTCTATTATCTCCCTCACAAAATTGTGTACTGAGCCATCTTCCATGGTTTTTTTATCAAAATCAGCAGATTCACAGTTACAGCACAAATCAAAACTATTGGCTGATGAGTTGCATTCTGCTTCATTGGACTTCAAGGCTGCACAGCAATCAGGAACTTTTTCAGTAGTGTTTATTCTGTGTTGTTGACCACTAGGTAAGGACGGCTGTAAAGCTGTGTCTTGTATGCCTACAGAATTAATTTCTGAGGAAGATTCAAGGCAAGGCTTTTTTGCAGGAGAGGAAGCAACAGAGTGATGATCAGCCTGAAGATGACTTTGACATTCTCTTGGAGGGTTCCTGGATCCAGCTGAGGAAAGAACAGTCTCCTTGCCATCCATATGTGAATCATCTGAACTGTCTGTAAATGCTTCACAGACACCACACTCATTTTCAGCTTCTCTGACATCAAGTGATGCATGAGTTTTGGGGGTTGCTGCGACACTAACAAGACCTTCCTTTTGACTGCCAAGAGTATTTTCAACATTGCCATTCTCCATATCATCCACAAGCTGATCCTTCACAACCTGAGAGATATCTTTCATTGGGTGACTCTTTGTCCCTTTTTGACGATCACATGGTACATTCTTACTATTGCCATTATTTTCCGATATTTTCTGCATTGAACCATTTAGTAGTGTTTCAATGCTTAATGTATCTGTGGCTTTTGATGTCTCATTACGAACTTCTTTACTGCGCTGAATTTCATCACTGAGGTTACTTTTTCTTTTCTCCCTTGTCAAGGAAAATTTTGGTCTAATCCAGGTTTGGAGCTCATTTTTTATATAATCAAGTCCTGAAATTAAATTGCATTCTTCATAAATATCCTCATCAGTTGCTATACTGGAGTCGTCATCTTCATCTTTGATACCTAGTTCTTCCTCAGTTAAGGTAAGGGTGGAACTTGAAAGCAAATCACTGTCATCTTCATCATCAGTACAAGCAGAGGTGCAGGAGACATTAACAATCATGCTGACATTGACATCACTCTCATCAGCTACAGATCTATTAAGATGTTTTCTAAATGATGCATTTGAATCTGGTATTTTATTTCTGTGTAGTACAATGTCTTCAGAGCAGAGAGAAAGATCCTCACTGCTGCTGAGTTCAGTGAGAGAGGCTGCTGAATCTTCATTGATTGAAGATGCAATATCTAGAGACAGCTGTCCAGTAAAAGACATTTTTTGAGAGCTACTTTGGAGTGTCATATCAGAGATGCTGCGCTTTATTTTTTGATCTGAAGGACTCTGGATATTCTCTAAGCGATTCAAAAGATCTAATGTCCTTTTACTGAGCTCTCCAACAGAATCACTGCTTGCACTTATGTCTCCAGAGCCATGATGACTGAAAAGATCTTCGTTGCTTTTGTAGGAAGTCAGCCAGCTCTCCAAAGAGGCACTTCGCTGAAGACCATCTCCACTTTTAAAAATACCTGAGCTGAACAAATCACCTACTACTGACAGAGATTCTAAAGAAGAACTATGAGATAAAGTGGCAACCTGTCTTGTATTCTCTGTAACAGGTAATTTTTTTACAGTTTCTGTAGATTTACCGGAATTGGGATCTGATTCTCCACAGACACTTGCCAGAGTATGATCATGAATAAACCCATCTGGTTGTGACTCTCCAGACTTATGCTCGGATTTACCAGGTATTTTGTCAAAACAAAAGTCATGAAACAAACTACCCTCTGTATGTGTTTTTTCAATCTGTGATTGTTTCATTATCACTGGTAATTTGAATTTGGAGCCTTGAAGATATGAGTAATCATAAAATGTAAACACATCATGTTTTTCTTGCAATTCTTCTGGACAACCAGGGTTAGACATAGTAATGTTGTCCAAATCCTCATCATTTTCACTTCCACAGCATGCAGAAGGAGCCAATTGGAAATCATCTGAAAGACTAGTATGATCTTCTTCATCATCTTGCTTTAGTTTTGGTTTTATTACATTATCCACTTGGATTTCCACATGCCCAATTTCAGGATTACTCTGACTGCTTTCAATATCATTTAGCAAAAAAATTTCTGAATTATTTGTAGTTTCTGTATCACATTCACTCACTATCCCACTCTCACTCTCAGAATGCCTGCTTATGTTCCCACTCTGATACATGCAGTTATATGGTTTTGCCAATGTGGTACCTCCTATTAGATCTGGCAAGGATTTGGTAGATGAAAACGATGAATCTTTACTGAGACTTTTGTTTAAAATGTTAGACTGCATTACATTGGAGAGTCTGGATGTTTTTTTCAAAAAAGGCATATGTTTTTTTTCTGATAATTCAATATTATGAAGACTATAGACCTGATAGATGTGAGGATTTGGAGGGGAAGTAATGTTGGGACAATAAAGAGGAATTCCATGATTACTGATACTTTCATCCTCATTCACATCATTATCACCACATTCTTCTGAAGCAGGTTTCTGGTTTAGATCATCCTTGTTGAGCTCCTGATCAGGATCACTTAAGTCTTCATGAATACTGATGAGCTTATTACTTATGTCAGTTTCATCCCATTCTAGTGCATCTTCACTTGGACCATTTAGATCCATCAAACTGGGATCAATAACATTTAGAGGCTCCTGTAAAAGAAAAAGTCAAAGATTAAAAATATTTACAGCTGTACTTTAAATGTGCTCCCACTAAAATAATGTAAGTTAATGGAAGTAAAGTGCATTTTTGGAACAATGGTCACTAATAGGCTTTTAATTTTGTTACGCCTTGTGTGCTATTAAAATGATCAATTAAAATTAAACCAATTACATTTTCAAAGGTTTCTTAGACTTCTTTGTTTCTTTTTATTTGCTGTCAAAATAAAATACAGAAATTTTACTTTAATATATATTAATTGTGGTTAGTCACTTTATATATAATAAGTTTTAACTTGGAATCACACAGGAGTGTGTTAGTGAAAAACATGCAATTATGTTAGATATATGAAAAAACTTAGCCTGCCTAAGTTTAAAATAGTTAAGATGTAAAGGATTTATGGAAGGATTTTTTAGTAGTCAGCCTTAAAACAACAGATCAGAAGTCTTGATGAATTTTTGCTAGAATTTATATTTATTCTTTACTTGATAATAAAGGCACTACAAATGACCAGTAAGTAAGACTAATGAATGTTGGTATGTTCAGCTGAAAACGCAAGTACTACATGAGTTTCAAATAATGTCTGCTCTAGTACCTTTCTCTGAAAAAAGATTGATAAATAAGTGCAAGAAACTTAATTTTCTTTTAAAAATGTTTGTAACTTTCCAGTAATGTTTGTTATTATGACTCAGAACATATGATAACAAGAATTGTTCCTTCTAGAAACATGTGCGGAAGAGAAGGAACACCTTGACAACTTTTCTCGCTCAAATATGATTTGTCAAGTGGCCAACAGTACCAAACCACTTTAATTGAAAATAAGACTGAAATGGTCCCTGATTTGGGGGCTGAACACAATTTAATTTCACTTTATTTTTCTGTTTCCTGAGAGGCCTCCTTATTAGAGAAGGCTTTGGTTTTATAAGGAGTCTTGTAGTAGAACTGTTGACTAATGTAAAATTGTTTCATTTAAATCATCTGAACAGCTGAACAGTGATCACTGTATCCAGAAACACAAACACTTCTTCCAAGAAACCTTTCAACTGTGATCTTCTGCTTTCTCCAATTTTCTTTGAGGAAGTGATGTTTTTAAAATACAGCTTTGACATGAGGCCAAACAGCAAGAGCAAATCCCAGCAAATATAAAGCAGATAAAATGAAGCTGTAGTCCAACAAAGTGCAGTTTTGCACAACTTAGTTACCGACTTAGATTCATCAAGACCTGGCCAAGGCTAATTGTGCAGGGAGAGGCATGTACTTCTGACTCCAGTTCTCAGCTGGAAATTCTCTTTGAAGTAGGAACTAAAGGGTCACAGCCCTTTTGTGACAGGTTGTGATAGTTAGGACACAGATTTTGGGCTGGGACACTTTGCCAGACTGGGCATAACAGATACTAACCAAGCTATTCCTTCAGGAGAAGCCTCACCTACATGCTGTTCTTAAAAGAAGCTTTCTTGTCCTGTGTCATTTTGCATAAAACAAATATTAATTTGGTTTAGATGAGGAGGATTTTGCCCTGCAGTACTGTGTTTGGCATGTTTAACCAGCAAGAGACGCAGACACAGATAGTGCCAAATCTCTGCTCCAGTGCATATTTAATTATGGATATAGGTGGTGTTGTTTCTGTGCAAGAAACAAGGCTATATCATCCCAGTATGTCCAATAAACAAAAGGCTAAAACAATCACTGGAAATCAGGCGGAAATATTTCCCTCAAACTGGGCAGCTATCCACCATTGAACGGGGTGATGTGATTATTAACTTATTTGACAAATCAAGACTCTCTCCATCTAAGATAAATCTGTGTGCTCGTGCCTCATTGGGCTTAGGTGTAATGCAGGTCCCTGAGTATATGTTAAGCTATCACATGTAACAATGGGCAGAACTGCAGGTGTGAAAGAATTTTTTCATTCTTGGCAGGTTAGGAGGCCTTTGGTATTTCGCAAATCTGTCATGACTAATGTTGAAGGTTTGAATCTCTTTGTGGATCTACCTACCCCAACGTTTTTATAGAGTACCTTTGCTAGAGTTCTTTTCTTTTCCCCCATGAGACGTTGGCTAAAGAAAAATTCCTGTGAAAACACCCATTTGCTAGACAGTTACGGTTATCAGAGCAGTTCTGTACATTGTGGAGTTCAGAAATCTTTATTTGGATTTGCCAGTTTGCTGTGTTTTAATTAAAGCTCCTAGTTTGTACTTAGTTGGACTCAGTTTCCCAGCTGTAGCTGACCCTTAACTAACATTTAAGTAAAATATAAGAAAATATAATAATTTGAAAACCTGTTAGATTAAAAAAGAAATCAGATTCAATGGCTCATTTTCTCTGTGTCATGTTCTACGACCCTGTCATACTCAGCATTAGGAAGACATTGCTGTGGGAAGTTTCCTAAACTGCTTGATTTTACTGTTTTAAGCTTCTGCCAGCTGCAAGAAGAAATTACTGAAGGCAGGAAATCAGCAGCAGGTTCCAAGAATTTTATGTTCCATAGAATCTGATTCTGTTTCAAAACAAGACATTTGGTCCTCATTGGTCAGGAAGATAACCTTCCCTCTGTAAATCAGCACTTGGCTGCTTGTTTGTTCAGCAAGTCAGATGGACTAAAACAATAAAACATGTAGAGTTGTGACCTCAGCCCATTCATCTTCACTGAGTGCTCCCCACTTCAAAGCCTATTTTTTTATTCTTAAAATGCACATGCTTTTCTGAGGCCTGGCATATACTCAGAAGTTTTGCAGGCTTAGCTTGATGGCAGGGTATTTTTAAAAATTGTTATTTATTTTATTTTATTTAGTTTTGGTTTATTTTATTTTCCTTCTGATTGTTGTTTATACTTGCAAAGACTTATGTAGATATGGTCATTTTACTTATATAGCTTTCTCTCTCTAAGGAACTGACTAAATTGATATTAGTAAATTACTACTGTAGTTAAAAACATCATATCCCTTGAAATACAACTTTAGTGGTTATGAGCTACACTGGCAGCCCTTCCAAAGTACAGGAAAAGTTTTAACTTTGAAACAAACCACTCAGCATAAGTCACACACATTTCGTATTTGGTGATTTTAGTACATGTATATATTTTCCCTACATTTTTTTACAAAATTTAGTGAACTGTTCAAACAAGGCAGGGATTGAGGTAGTTTTTGGAAATGTCACACCATAGCCTCCGGAATAAATCTCTGGAGTGAAGAATGGAAGGTAGTGTCACTCCAGCTGACATTTGCACTGACAGCAGTAGTGAAGTAAAGACCCAGGAATTTTTAGGAACCATTTTTATCATATCAGATATCTCTTTTTCAGGCTGCTCAGTGCAGAGGTAGGATGCTGGATGATTAGAGTTGTCATGTTAGTAATAGATTGTTAGGTCTTGCCAACAGAATGTTTAAAATTTGCCAACCTTATCCATTACTTGGTATTATACAGAGTAGGGTACAAATGATAAATGTCAGATATTGCCAGAGATAAATTCTGCTTGCTCACTTTACTGGGAAAAATGGTGTTGTTTTTTCCTCTATGTTTTTTCATTTGAATGAACTGTATAGTATTGTACAATTCATCTTTTACACAAAGTAGATGAATCTTCTACTGCCATTTCCAAATGGGAAAGCTTTACTTGTAAGAGCTGCAGCATGTTTTTTATTTTGTTTCAGTTAATTAAGAATATGTCTTTCCTAGAGAGTTTGACTCTGGAGGAAGACTCCAAAGGAAGTTCTACCTAGCCTGGATCAAGATATCTGAGTGGTCCAGTGAAAAGAGTCTGTGTGTGGTAGGGGGATTGGAACTAGATGATCTTTGAGGTCCCTTCTAAGCCAAACCATTCATTGACTGTATGACTGTCTGATTCTATGATCCCTTCTTGAAATGCAAATACCCAAAAAGGAAGGGGTCTATCACAGACAGACATGATGATCTCCAGAGAGTCCTGGAGTGTGCTACAGAACATCACATTTCAATGGAGTGAGCCCCGTATGCTGACTCTTAAGCCCTGGCTTTGCTGAAGTCTGCGGCAAAACGTTGCAAAGGTACCTGTCCTGTCTGGCAAAACTTTTTTGATTTTTTTTTTTTCTTTTGGTCCTGTCTGGCAAAAACTTTTTGTTTGTGTAATTGATGGCACTAAATTTCCTGGAATTCAGAAACTTTTTCTTATATGTGAGTAAAAACAGGTATTTAATTTTTCTAAAAATGGGTAGTTTTAAAGTAGGCCTGAGTGGTCTTAAACATTATAAAGTCACTAAATACTACTATTTAGAGAAGATCTCTAAGATCAGTAAGAAAAGTAAGAAGCAGCAAATAGTTTTGACCAAGAAAGTAAAAAAATCTCAATGTAATAAGAAGCAAAAGATGCACAACATTATGCATATTCCTATGTTTTCTGCATATTACCACTAGATAAACAACACTTAGGAAGCATATACTGTTGCATGAAAAGTTTTAAGTACAATTAACTGAATAATCAATCAAATTATAGACTCAGAAGAGTGAAAGGTTAAATTAATTCTAATGTATTTGAAAGTGCTCCTTTAAGGATTTTAGCTATTCCTACTTTGAATCCAGAACTATTTTGCTCAGGAAAGCATTCCCATTTCAGAGGGATAACTCTTGTGAACACAATTAGGTGTGTGCTTAAATCCTTGTAGAGTTGGTGTTTAATAGCTAACCAGTTACTCTGCAGAAAATATTAATGGGAAGAAATAAGATTGTTAAAACAAATAAAGACATCTCTTCAGCCCCAACACTCTTTAAGGAAAAGTGCCAAAATGAAATTTTTAATTTGTTTTTTTTTTTTAACTAAAACAAGACTAGTTTAGCTTTTTTTCTGAAGCAAATTATATTAAACAATGATTCTCTGTTTTGGCTTCATTTGCATGTGCTACTCCAGTACAGATACTTTGTGTTGGTGAAACAGGCCTGTAATGTAACCCCTACGTACTATTATATTTTTTTAAAGGAATTAACATGAAAAAAAGAGCTTTTACAATAATAAATACAAACTCTGTTCTTCCTCCCTCCCTGCAACATATCCTTCAGTTGCTGTGGCCAAATTATCCAAACTCAACTGAATTTAAGGGCCAGGGAAAAAAGAAAAAGGACAGAAAACCATCCCCCACCTCCAGGAATGTGTGCACATTCAAGGAAGACAAACATGATTTTGTCTTTTGAAAAATGCAAGCATGCCAAGTACTTCTGCTGAGGGAAATAGTCGTGTACAGTGCCACTTCACCTTTGCCTCACTTAAACTCATTTTCTAAATGGTGTTCCCTATATCACAGTCATCAAAAAAACTATCCCTATTTCCCACCACCAATTTTTAATATGCATAAGCATATGCATATGTATAATATTCCCTGTGAATAACACCAAAGTGGCCTACACATTACAATATGTTCTCTGAATATATGGAAGCAGCATGCTTTATCAAAAAGCATGAAAGAAACATACATGAACTTACATATTTATTAGAAATGCAATTAAAAGCAAGTACACATTTATTTCCTGAGCAAATAAGATCTAAATCTGTGGTAATCTCTGACTGCATTTTACAGTTATTATTGCCTCTCTTGATGTCATTACATGCTCAATCCTGCACATGCAGAGTTCCTCCTTCTCTTCTAGGGGTCATGTAGTAGTGACCAGGTAGTGACCAGGTAGTGCCAGGGTCCTACATGGGTGGTTGTATGCACAGATTCCTGAACCACAGGAAGGACACTGACTTTGCCTCTGCCCTCTGCAGTCATGCATGTCACCTGCAAGGGTCTCGGTATGAGCTGGGAACAACAGAGACTCCACCTTTTTTCAGGTCTCTATGATGATGTTTGAAGTTCTCTAATAATGCTCAGAAATAGCAGTCTAAAGGATTACTATTTTCATACCTAGGTTTTAAAACAGGTGATTTTCTTTATCATGGCAGCAGCTTTGTGGGCACACCTTCTAAGCAACAGGTAAAATAACTGCAGTGGCATTTTAAGAGGATGCCCAGCTGAAAACTATTAACTCCTACTAGTAGGAGAAGTGTTTTAGAAGTCAGGGAAAATGTCCATTCTCTAAGCATTCTTCTGCTATTTCTATGTCACTTGATGCTAGGTAAAATTCTGGGGTCAGTTGTGCCTGCATAGGAGTCCTCTGAGGGTATTCTAACTCCCTTGGAAAGCTGCCTGCAGTGTCAGATGGACAAAAGAGTGAAAGGCTCCAGCCTCTCCATCACACTTCACTCACACATCACACTGGAGTGTACAAGACAGGCTGAAACAGAAGGTGAGCCATGTCAGCAGAAGGCCTGCAGGAACTAACTTTGATCACAGATCAAGGCAAAAGCAAGGACTCAATGAGTTCAGTCCCTGCTCTGTGTCCAAAGGATCATTGTTAATGACCTACCCATTATCTGTTTTCCATCCTCTCAAGAAGCATTTTCCTTTTTTGCCACCATATCCTTTCTAACATCTGTCTTTCTTATTTGCTAAAGAATCCCTTTAGATGTTACTAGAAAGAAGAACATCTATAACATTTTCATATTGAGTAATATTGTCACCCAAATAGGTTTACAATCCCAGACCTATATCCCAAGTTGTGTATTTGGGCTTTTTTTTTGTGATGAGAAAACCTGGCTACATGACATATTTTACCAACTGTTGTTTTTACTGCTTTGTAGCTTTCTTTTCATCTGTCAAGAGGTTACATGACAGGATTTTTTGCCCTTGAATGTCATTTCGTATCTCACCTTTACTTCAGAGAAATATATGTTTTTCTTTGTTCAATAAGCTATCACAAGCCCTTTATGAAACTCTTAGAAAAACATTCCTGGCTTTATCTAAAACCAAAATGTTTCCATGCACACACACAACAGAGCAAATCCTGGCACTACACCTCAGATACATGCCCATGCAAGTTGGTGGGAGTTCATCCATGCAAAGTATCAGAATTTGACACAAATAGCTTTTTTATAGTTAAGACTATAAAATATACAGAAAAACCAGGGAACCTGTGGAACATCAAATTAATGCCAAATCAAATGCATTCCACATTTAAATGCTCATAAACAAATTTGTACCAACAAAACAAAGTGGCACAATAAAATCACTGTTGCTTTCTCTTTATACTACTTAAGAGGCCTGCCTGCTGTTAATAATAATTTCAATTTAGTGTCATTTACATTGGAACTGTACTCCTTTAACAGTGTACTCTCAGTAAAATCAGAACAACTCAGTGGATGTTATGAATGGACTCAGTAGATGCAATAGCCATCTCCAATCTAGACCAGGCACATCAGGACACCAAAATCACAGCTTTTTTAAAGAGCTTTGTTTCAGCAGAAATGAGGGTTTGTGAAAAACTCTGAACAGTGAGAATCACCATAGAAACACAGACAGATATAAGGTACAAAAGAGCAGGACATAAGCCCTTGGGAGCTTGACCTTAGGAGAAACCTAGGAAGAAAGTTTTCTCATGAAGAGCTGGAATAGAGAGACTTGAATTTCTAAATAAAAAATTCTTCCAGTATACTGGAAAGGGAGACTTTATCTATTATTTATGAATAACAGGACTGCATGAAAAATACCCATCCCTATCATCAGTTTCTTCTTCCGAATCAGTTGAGAGACCACCAAATTCACATTATCAATGAGAATGGACTCCCTGTCCCCCTTATTTGAATTTTCAATGCAATTTCTTTGCAATTTCAGCTCTGGCATTTCCTGAGGCAATTGATTCACCATCTGTAAATTTAAAATATCAACTTGATGGGAGACAATAAGCAAGTATTGTTAAATCAAAGGCTAGAAGAATACTGTATATTACAAGTACTTGCACAGTCTGCCCACCTATGGATTTCCAAGTGCTAAGTTAAACACCACAGTTGTCAGTAAATGGCAGGGAGTTCTGGCAATGAATCAAAATTACAATGGTAAGCACTTTGAGGCTACAACAGCACAATTGCTCCTTGCCATTACACAGCCTATATCTAAGAAAAGCTGCTCTTCAAATGTTGCAATATAGAAACACTGGCCTAATCTCCAAATATAAGCAGTCCCTAGGTAGGCAGAGCTCTTTCACCAAGATCATGTCATCTTTGAAGTTCCAGATTATTTTCTTTTCACCTTCTCTGGTAAGTGATGATGTTTATACCTCTCTCTCTATATAACAGATATCAACACAGCTCTGGAGCTGGCTGGGAAAAAAGGACTGGAATTTCCAATCTAAGCTAGTACATTCAATAGGTCCCGTGCAGTGTTTCAAGTGCACCGTTTGGTCTGGTCACTTGCAAAATGATTTGATATAAGCAAACTTTGTAGAAATTCACTTGGAAGAAGCCAAAGTAGTAGACAACTATATCTTGCTATTGAGGTGGTTATACATGCCTGTCTTAGTCACACAGAGTACAAAATTACAATGGGGAGTAATTCACTGTTACAAAGTCACTATATTGCCATTATTCAACTTTCTTCTGTTACAGGTGAGTTTATTTTAAATGTCACACTGCTTAAACTTGGGCTCAAATCAAAACATAAGTTGAAGATTTCAGTCTATCCACAACGACTATTTTCAGTGCTGGTCAGGCACAAAAAATCCAATGAATACTAAGAGTTTACAAAGTAATAACTGAGGGGCACAGGGCTATTAGTATTAATGTTATCAGTAGAAGTGTTGTTAATATGCAGCATAGAGCTCTAAGTCTTTCATGCAGGTGCTCAGGTTTTTACTGAAACTGTATGTTTGACATGTACTTTTTGTGCAGTGCTTCAAAGTTTTGGAACAGTTTATGGTGTTTTGTTTCACACTGAAACAATATTTGCTTCTAAAAATCAAAATGGATTTTTAGAATGAAGTGTCTTTCTGAATTGTTCAGTAAACCAGTAAACCTGCTGAATGAGCTGCAACTCCGTAAGTTTAGGAACTCATTTATTATGTTTGTAGATCAGACACTGCATTTATTCACGAAGTGAATCTCTCAAACTTAGCTTTCATTAGAGCTGCGGGGAGGCCCAGTCTTTCTCCCTTGCTTGAGAAGGTGAAGCTCAAGAAGATAATTAACCATGAAACAATGAGGAGGCTTGCTGTGTAAGCACTAGTGTGAAAACAGTTACTCCTCACAAAGGAGGGGAAATTAGCTGGCTGGATAAAAAAGGAAGTGTCAGACAAGACTGAAAGGGCTGCAAGTGTAAGTAGATAGCTCTCGCATCATTAATGCAATTTTTTAACATTTAAACGTCACTGGTTTCTAAATTTAAATGCACTTAACTCTATGTGTTAGGGGATATTAATATGCCATTTAAAAATAATTTTTTCTTAAACTTTCCATTTTCACATTTCACCACTTTTAGTCATGCTTCCCACACATGAAAGAAGTCACTGCCTCTAAGTATTGTATTCTTGTTTACAAAGTCGATGTAAACAGGGTGTTCTAAAAAGATTCTGTTTGCTCATTGTATTTTACAAGCTCATTATTTTACATTAATACAGGTCTTTTTTATGAACAGAGTTTCTTTTGATTATACTGTTTTACAGAGTAAAAACTCATGATATATCTTTCCTTTCAAAACTTCCTTCGACTCAAACAGTGTTCCCTGAAGCAGCCACATTTTTGGCAGAAATTCAGTTGTATGCTATGCCAAAAGAAATAGAATAAACAAACACTGCTTAACGCAGCTGGCTAGGTAATTTACATATTACTGCACACACCAAACACGAAGACCTGGATACGGATTAGAGCTACAACAATGACACGAATGTCTTACATATAAGGAGAAATGAAACTCAGATCATCATTGCTCATGATTTACATTTTATTATTTATTGTGTATTATGGTATTACTATAGCACCTCTGATATAAATGTATGTGCATATTTAAATATTAAGTAGATGTATGTATTATAATATCTGTATGTTTTACAGAAAAACTATGCTAGAAATGTCTTGGTAAACTGTTAAGTGGGTACATTTTGGAAATTTTTCTTCTGGTGAAAGCACGCTACCTAAACAGCTACGGTACAGCTTTTGGAAATAGCAAAACCCCCTCCAAATACCAATAAAACTCTCTAGGCATACTGTAAAACTTGTTCACTGTACACATAGCATAGGTAGGCCTCCAAATCTACTAGGTCATGTGCTTTCAAACAGCAACAGTCATTTTAGGTAAGATCGACAGTCCATTCAGCTGAGTCCATCTCCTGCAGTGGTTGGTAGTGAATGTTTACGGAGAAGCTAGAAAACCCTCAAACATATAGAAGGATATAGAAGCTGCCCTCCCAAATTTGAGAAGTCAGCCTGTGGGCTAACTTTCAGAGTTGGAATTTAATAAGCATTAATTGATGTCTCCTCCATTAATTTCTCTGATTACTTACTGAAGTAGTTTGTATTTTTGCTATCCTTCACATTCTGTAGGAACAAATTTCATTTTTATTATGCACTCCATGAAAATAATATTTCCTTTTGATTGTTTTAAATCTCCTGACTGATAATTTTATTGGGTACCTTTTCCTTTGTGTGTTAAGAAAAAATAGTAAATAATTTTACCTTAGTTATTTTCATTTATTTTTTAAAATAAATGAAATAATTGTACTTAAAATAAATTGAATAATTGTATTCCTGTCTACTTAGAGCTGATGCAGCTCCTAGAATATCCTATAATAGTGAACAATGAGATACTGACTATGCATATACTTCTTGAAGATCCTGCAAATATATTTCCATAGTGGCATAAGTATTGTGGCCCTATAATCCAATATGGAAGGCCCCATTAAGATGGAAAAACTGCAGTGCAACCTATCAGAAAATAAGGTTTCTTCCTCTTTTTCTAAAAACTATTTTGTTTTAAAACTCTTGGAAAAAAGAGATCTGAACATTAGCCTCAATTCACTCATATACTGCTCCTTGCAGAACTGGATTGATTAGACATGCAGAGCAACAAGTCATTAAATTAACTAAAAAAATCACAAGTTTGTGACTTTCATAATTCCCTTAACTGTAATTTTTAAAACAATCCTGGCCGGAATCATGAACTTATGATTAGTGGATATTAGGCATCTAAATAAAACACTGACTTCATCCTGTAATTTGAACACAATGCATTGCAATAAGAATCAGTGTCTGGTGAGCACTATTAAATATCTGACCCCCTACTTAAGTGCCTAAATAGGAAGTAAGTTCTTTTGAAGACCTCTGTCCTTGAAAATTAAAACCTAACCATTTTAGCTTTTATTTTTTAATGAGGTATTTTTGCTGTTTAAACGGTGTTTGACAGTTCTTTCAGCATTGGTGTGCTTTGGAAACATCATATTTCCAGTTTCTGAAGATCTCTTTTTCCCACTAAAGTTGATTATTGCTGAGAATTTGTCTGGTTTGGCTGGGGTTATGAGTTTGAACTTCCCAACATTTTATAAAAGCTGTGGCAAAACATGACATCTGCCAGAGTGAGGGTAACGGTGGAATGATACAGCAGATTGGTGAAATACAGGGAGTGTTTCATCCTTGGAGTTTCACCTCATACTTTTAGTTGTGACAGAAAGATTTGCAGTCTCTGAGGATGGAGCAAAGCCCTCTTTTGAAAGACTTAAATATATTTCTTTTTTCTTTCTATTCACTCTAAAAACCTACTGTTGCAGGTGACCACTCAGGAGACTCTTTCAAGAATATAAGAATGTAACACAATATTTATCTGAATTTTGACTAAAGTTGACTGGGTCTGGAATTTTTTACTAAGATCTGCTCAACAACAAGGGTTTTCCCAGTTTTGTTTTATCAGATCATCCAGACTCTGTGCACTGCCATGATGACTGCCCTCATAACTATGGCTGGTCCTCAAGAAAATTATGAGAAACACATTCTCAGCAATAATCAGCTTTTAGTGGAAAAATATTCTTGAGAATGTGGGATGTATTACCTATCTTCAATTAAGTTCAAGAAAAATCTAGAGCTAGGTTCAGCATCTGCGTAACTATATTTTAGATACTATGGGTAATTATTTCATGTCACAAATCAGTCATGCAATGCAACCCAGAAGCTCAAAAGCACACACACCTCAAGTATGAGGATGGTGCATCATATTACAAACTCTAAAATCAAATATCCACTCACTTAAAAATTGAATATTTTAAGGAAGCACCAAAGTGAGCAAATGCAAGCCATCAAGACAGTACTGTCATAGATGATATGGAAGAGGTCCAACACCAAAACAAAAACATAAGTCATTAAATAATTTGAAATGGATAGATCATGTAATGGCTGTTCAGCACTTTACAATATGTAGTGTGCCCTTCTCATCCAATTAAGTTAATCATCTCTCAGTACTTTGCTGTGCCAGACACTTCTGATGAACTTCTAAATTTTATCCAAAATTTTTAGCTAGGACTCACCTTACAAAATGATGGCTTGTGATGAAATAAGAAACCTTTAGAAACCTAGTTTTTTTAGTGAAACTGCTGAGCAAATAACTGAACAATGACAGAGTCATTTTTCACCCCTGAAACAAGGGGGTTAGTATGTGTTTTTGGAGCTTAGAACAAGTGTCATTCTATGGGTTGAAAAAATATTGCACCAGTGAAATAAATGTAGAGAAGTGGAGACACCTTGCCTAACATAATGAAAAACTGTTTTCTTTCCCAGAAAGCATCACAGAAACAGATAAATAGAGTAAAAGAATAAAGATACCAAATCAGAAGCAGTATAGTATAGCTTAACAATTTGTTTTCCCAAATGCATCATAAAGAAGGAGACCAGGAGGTTATTGGGTAAAAATCCTGAACAGCCATTTAAGCAGGCTCTTTACCTCCTAAGAAACAAGCTTATGGAAAGAAGTGCCTTTCTTTTTTATTCTTTTTCTTTTTTTTTCAAGTGAGCTGTCTCACCATTGCAGATTTTCCCAAGTCCTTGCAACTCTAATTAAAATGTGGTAATTGGTTATGTTACCTCAATTACCATGATGCATGGACATTGATACAAAGCGACACCAATTGAATCCCTTGGGTGTTATACCCCAAGGCCATCCCATTTATTGTGGCCTTATTATTTTCAATTATGTGGCTGGATGTACAGCATACTTTCAAGCCAATACAGATGAAGGTTCCACTGGACTTTCAGTGTAATGTACACATAAGATGACTCAGAAAAAGAGAAATAATTTTTTTTTTTTTTCATGAGGTGTAGTAGTGAACTCAGTGATCAGATGAATTAATATTTAAGACACTTTCAGGACAATGTGAAAATTAGGGCACCTTAACCCAAATTGCCTTAGCTCAAAATCTCCATTTTAAATGCATGAGTAATACTGTCCCTTCAATAATTAGCCTCTCTGTTGAATAAGAAAAGAAATTGTCTGCTCCATAAAACAGGTATGTTTCCCATTTAATGAATGAGCATTCTGGACAAAAAGCAGTTTCTCCACTCACCAAACAGGCAGGAATATTGAATTGCAGCTAAAGTAAAATCCATTAGAAACCACATTTTTTTTCTCCTTCTCCCTGTCCCAAAAAAGTCAATTTCCATGGTCACCTCATTGCAGCTTTCTATACAGAGACATACCTGATCTGGGCAAGACATACACAAATTGGAATCCTCTGTAGCAGCTGGAATAATCCATTGAGGTTAAACACATAATTTGCATTGGATATAGCACTGGCTGAGCAAAAAATCTAAAAAAAATTGCAGAAAACAACTTACATATTTGCACTTTGACTTAATTTATGGGAACAACTATGACTGAATCTGTCCCAAAAACATTTTTTAACTTTTCAGTCTTTCAAGTAGACTGTACCTCCTAAAGCAAAGTGCATTGTGAGTTAAAGCTTCTCCAGCTGTTGAGCAGGAATTTTAGATGGCAATTTTGAGTTTAGTTAAATGAAGATGGTTGCTATTGCTATTGCAATTGCCAGGCACTATTCTTTTTCCTTTAAGATGATTGCTAGCAGGGTCTTGTTAGACAAGCTATAAGGCATCTGTGTAATCCTGAAGTTAAAATTAAGGTGATATACAACATTATATCAGCAAAATATGGAATGATAAATCTGGATGAAAAGAATTTACTAGAAAAGAAACAAAACAAAACAAAAACAAAACAAAAAAAAAACCCCATGAAAACAAACAGATGGGGGAGATAAAAACCTCTTTTGCTGAAACAAATTAGGACTGCTTCCAGTTTTCTGAGGTTTTTTTTATTTTATGAATACCTCATTCTATATAGCTAGATTAACCTACTGAATCTAATAATATTTCATCTTTCTGGAGAAATTCTTATTGAAAATTTCACATTCTACATAGAACTTTTTGTTTATGAGCTTTTACCTGTAGGTGCATGAAGTACTTGTTAATAACTTGTTATTTGTAAACTTATGGTGCCCACTGTTGCAAAAGATGAGCAAAACTAAAAACTGCTGCAGACCCTAAATGAAGACAATTCAAAAGAAGCATAAAAGTTTTCTGTAGTTAATACCAGCATACCTTTGTAACATTTTAAGTGGCCCAGATAAGTGAATGAATGTAAAAAGGAGCAGAAAGGGGACAAAGGAAGATCCCAGCAGACAATTAGAAGACAGTAGAAGATGAAAGTGACTCTTGCACTGAGGCTATACAATTATCTGGGATATCTTATTTACTGTCAGCAAGTCAGATGCCATGAATGAGTCAGATGCCATCAGGCTATAAAAACATCTCATTTGTTTTCATAAATTACAGTATTTTGTGGGCAACCACAAAGACAGACTTGTTACCAAGGGATACAGTTTGTGTGCCAAGACTGGCACACCATCAAATACAAAGAGATACGGCAGCAGAAGAAATGGTTCTGGTACCTACCCAAGAAATGACTGCACAGGAACTGAGTAAAAAAGAAGGTTAGAACATGCCAACTCAGGCAAGGAAAGTCAAAGAAACATGAATCCTGCAGTGGCTGGAGCATATTTAAATGTTGAGAATATGCATAGTTTTATCAGCAAGAGAAACTTGTAGATACTGACATACTTAAAAGAAGTATTATTATAAAGCAGCCTAAGATGAGAGGTTCCAAAACAAAACAGTCCACAGTGAAAAATGGATGAGCATCATGAGCAGCCATCTAAATGGCTGCTATTTCTCAGCAGAAAAAATGATACTCCTCTCAGCCAGTGAAAGTCAGCTCAGCCCAGCAAATAACTCCAGACCACCTCAGGCAAAGTGGGAACAAAGCAGCAGGTACCTTGTGAAGTTCCAAGCCTCCAGATATCAAGTAATATTCTGTACTCATATCCTCACCATGCCTCAACTGCTGATCGATTGCAATCCCAAAGAGAAACACAAGACTCCACTCCTGCTGCAAGAGCAGCACCAAGGTCTAATTACCTCCTAACAGTTTATTTAGAACAACTGCTTCCATACAGCCACTGCCTACACGCAAAAGAGGATAATATGTGCTCATTACAGTAACTTGGACCTCTGTCAGCACTCTCTAACATATCTCAAAAATGCAACTTCTTTCTGTTCCAAGTCAAATAGGAGATAAACATTTACTAAAAAAAAAACCAAACCAAACCAAATCTGCTGATTTGTGATACTTTACCTTTAAGATAACACAGTTGGAATGTGGTTCACTCCCTGTTGGGCTGTTACAGACCCAACAATATTCAGTCTCTAACAAAAAAAAAAGTCAGGATTCTGAGAGCTGTTTTTTGATTTGGTTGTTGCCTAAATACTGCACATACTTATTTCTGAAGCTCCAAAGTTCAACTGTTCTTCTACTGCTGATCAGATCATTAAACATTTTGCGTAGCACTAACAAAATTTATTAGAGGTATTGCTGCAACACATTAATAATATGACTAAAAATATTCATAAGATGGAACTATCCCAAAAACATAACCAGCATTTCTCAAGAGAATTAAAAATCTCTGCTACTGTATTTTCTTTCTTTATCAATTTTTCTATTCCTCGGCCTCATATTTATCTTCTAACACATTCACTTGCCCAGCCTATTTCATTGATGAATTCTTTTACTTCTGTTCTCATTTCTTGCTCTCCCAGACTCATTACCATCAAGACTCTCTGCAACTGTTGAAACGGCTTTAGTCTTATTTCTTTACTTTCTTCTCAATTAAATGTAATGTATTGTTTCAAACTCCTACCTACAATTTACATGAAGCTGCTTTCTGGATCCTCACTAATTCTGTTTTTTCTGTTTAATTCCACTGAAATTTCTGTAACATTTTCTCACAGTCTCAATTATCTTCATTTTTTACATGGCCAGTTTACAAATCCCATGCTGATAAAACCAACGGTAACACTACATCCGCTTTTCAGAGAAGAGTTCTTTCCATGCTGCCTCATACAGAGCCCCTTTTGACTTGTCCTAACAGTCTGTTCAAACCTCTTCCTTCATCGAGTCCCATTTCTAGATCAATACCTAAAGCAAAAGAGCAAGTAAAACAAACTAGCAGAGGAGCATTTCTATGTTATAAATTTTGAAAAAGGCAGGCAAGCAACTATTATTACCTTCACCAGTTCACAGCATCTTTCTCACTAACTCACCATTTTCTTGGGCTGTTTAGACTAATACATTTTCACTCAGGAACTGCAAGAGTTTCTAAACAATGCCTTATGTATCTTCATACTGTAGGACCCTAACTGAACCAGAGAATTATAGCTTCTGTTATTTTTGTAAAGGAACTTTAAAAAAAAGAAGTCAAAAGTAGTATTTCACTGTTAGTCAGATAGTTGCTAAGAAGGAAGTGTCAAGATTTTTTTCCTTTGCTTTGCTTAACAAAAACCTAAAAAAATATATCACTTATTCCCAAATCTCACTAAGAGTCTTCAGTATATGAACTACATAGGAACTACACACATTGCTGTCAATGTAGCTGCAGTACACAGATTTTAGCAGTGTGATAGTTGCACAAGACATGCTGAGCCAATTCATCTGTTACAGTCAATGGTGTTACAGTAGGGATTATTTAATTCCCTCTGCTTTGTAATATAGTTTTATGCTGTAGAAAACCAATCTAATTCATGCCACTTAATGGATGGTTTAAGCAGAGTGCTATTTTGCCTCCTAGGAATCATTTCCTTGAGATAAAAGCAAATTTCTACATTTTACTTATATTTAAATAACAGAGGATTGTATATTAATCACATACTCATGGCAATCTATGTGAAATACACATCTACTGCTGGGATGCTAATTAAAACCAGTCTCAGTTACACAGGAAATTCTTTTTCTAAAATATACTTACAATCAGTGAAATATGTCTCTGGGCCAAGTTCTGTGAGGTACTGAGCAACTTAGCACAAGGAGAGGATTGGTTTTTTTACTGGGTGGAATCAGATATGATGAAATTAAATATCCAGCAAAGACAGTATGTATATGTGAGTTTATATTATTAAACAATGTTGTCCATACAATACCGTGTGAAAAACTGAAGATTCACTTGTAGACAGTAAAGACTAGGAATGGCATCTCTGTCCGAAGAAAACACTCAGAGATGGGTATGTATTTTTTGTGCCGAAAAAGTGTTTCTCATGAAAAAATCCCACAAGACCTTTTTAAAGAAAGCATTACTCACCGAGTCTTTTTCCGATCGCTTCTGTAGCCTGGTTTGCCAGTGGACAGCTTGCATGACAATGGCTTCCCACCTTCTCTCAAGGTTTACGATTATCAACTGCATGGACTGGTGGTCTGCATTTAGGTTGCAGGTCTCCTGATCATCCAGGAGGTGCTGGCATAATCGCAGCACAGAGGCTACCCCACGGCGCCTCTGCCTGATCTCAGAGCATAGAGACTGAAGGACAGACAAACAGCAGATGTCAGCATGGAATCTTTGCAAACTGAAACATTAATTATTATCTGATATTTAGTGGTGTTTAATCTCTGTCTTGCAATATTTTTTCAGGTCTTCCATAAATTCCCATACTTCTGTCAAAGCTTAGTGTTTTATTTTCAGATAAATACAGTCTTAACCTTAATAGCACAGCCAGATTAACACTACGTTCAGTCTTCTTCAAACAAATACCATACATAGCTAACTGTCTCTATAATGCTGAAAGTTTTATGGTGTAGACTCATTTATTCTTCCTTTCTTTTTCATTCAACTGGGTCACATCTGAAATTAGTTACCCTGACAGTAATCAGCTTCAGAGATTCTACAGAAAAATAAGAGGGAAAAATTGTAGTCATGCAATGAGAATATGTATATTTTTAGAAAAAAAACAATAGAAATTATGGGTCATATGTGCCCTGTCACAGAAGAAACATTACAGAAGGAGAAAATTTAGTATAAAATTGTTTACAGATGTTTTCTGTTATCATAAAATATTTTCAGGGTAGTTCCATATTCAAGTAAATGTAGGAAAACTGTGATAATTGTATCATCCCTGAAAAGAAGTAATTCAATGTGTTTACTTCATACTCTGATTCCAGTATGTGCTACTGAGAATGCAGTTTGACATAAACTGGACAATGGGAGACAATTGCTAAGCCCTAATACTGAAACTTGATGGGAGCCAGGATATGTTGGTTCTCCACCAAAACCCTAAGAAACTGTACTGAAAATGTTGTTGAGCAGCAGAATAAATAATGCATCCTACATGCCAGAACTAGAACGAGGTCTACCACCCGGAAGCAGTTAGTGGCATGGGGCTCTTCCAAGCATGGTTTTATCCCTGATTATATTCTACTGTCACTGAACATCAAACCAGGATTTTTTAAACTCATAACATATTTTAATAATAACATCTATGAAACTGGGGTACAGAAGGCAAAAATGCACGTGAGGATGACTGCTTCAGCCCAGGCTCTGAAATCCTTTACTTTTATAACATTGCATAGCTCAAGAATTCAATAATTATCATAGGGCTGTGCTACTCCTGAATTTAACAGGACTGTGCTCTACACATGGGAGCTTTCCAGATAATTTAAATTGTAACTTGCCAACATCTGTTTCCCTCTGTGGGACACCACAGATGAAAGTGCATGACCCCATGAGAAAATGTGAACTATCATCTTTTTTGAAGACAGGGTGTTTGCCTCTAAACTTCCAGTTAATGATAAGAAGCAAGCATAAAAAAGCCACTACACCTCTCAAAGCTGTTCAGAAGCATTAAGTGATAAAAAACCAGGACACCTTTCTTAATTTTATCAGCAAAACAAAAACATTCTATAAAAAAGCGAATTCCAGTTCCAGTTTTTGTGTCAGTGTTTCTTTAAAAATTGAAATTTATAATTAGAAATGTCAAAACTCAAAGGAGTATTTTGCTGTTGTTCTTGATCAATAATATTAAGCCGAAAGTGTGAACTGAAAGGTTGGTATATACATCTAAAAACACGTATCTTTTCTTTGCATAGGGATAGTGTGCAAAAGACAGGGATTTCCTTTAAAGCCTTCAAGAGAAATGATGATTAAACTCACAAACACAGCTGAATTACTAATCCACTTTCACTAGTACAACTGGGCCATCCTAACAGATTGCTTATTAATCAACAAGGGTAAACAAGGCAATGCAATCTCATTTAAAGAAGAAGTTTTAATGCCTAAAAGTATTTGTGTTCAAAATGTTATTCCCGATAAGCCTTCATTAGAAGACATCTTAAAATGATTAAGTACATTTCATTGTAAAGTACACTGAGTAGTACAGTAGCAGGTGGACATTTCATACAGATGTTCCACTTATTGATATAATGCATTCTATAGCTATTTAAATTACCCTAACTCTATAATAGCTAGAATTCTATTACTTCTGTAATGAGAGAACCCTGTACCTTTAATATTTCTGAATTTTAAATAAGGCGAATGACAAATTCCCAAACCACTATTTATGGCAAAATATGACCAGGAATTTTATTATTCAATTTATACCAGAGCTGCATTTTCACTTGCGTTTCCTGAACTTGCCCTTATTTATTTTCCTAGAGTTCATTACTAGTTTCCTTCGTAGTTCTTGATGTAACTACCACGTCTGGCACATTTCCTTTCTGATGATGTTCATAGTTTAATGTCAGATCAGGAAAAATACCAGCCAACTAAACTGGACCAAAAAGTCTATCTTAAGTCAGGGTTCTTATTTTACATTTTATAACAACAATTCATTTTTTTTTTTGAAATGATGGTGAGTTATACAGCAATCACAGCCAAATTTATGTAGGTCTGCATTAACTTCATAGAAGTCAATATGGCTCAGAATCAGGCCCCATAACATTAATTTACCTTGATCTATCTGATTAAGTCATCCCTTATAAATATTGGTCTTTTCTGATACAATGCCTTTTAACATGATGAGGTAAGGAGAATTGCATTCATAAGCCATTATAGGGGACTTCAAGTGAGGCCTTTACATTGTGTTATCTGAAAGCAGAGCTACAGCGTCCAAGTCATTTCTAATTTATATCAATTTTACACCAGCATAATAACAGTAGCTTTACTGAAGCTATTTCTGATTTACATGGCTGTGACAGTACAATTAGGCCTATGGCACTTTTGTTTCAATTTTATTACATGATATTATGGTTAATATTAAACAGGAGAAGAATGAAGTGCTTGTATCTAATAGTGTATTGAAACAGTTTGCTATAGAAACAATACTTTAAAACCCAGAGAACTTAATCATGCAAAGACATCTTTAAGCCCTACATAAGAGCACTAACAATAATGACTTTAAGCAGTATTAGGGTCTTGTGTTCAGTGTCTTAAAGGGACACAATAATTGCCTATAGGCCATGACATGATATATACACTGTGGTGTTGTATATCCATCAAAGTTTTGCTGTTGTCAAAATGGCATCCTATAAAAACCTGTCAATACAGTAATTGCACATGCAAAATACGCTTCCAGGATGACAGTTACTTTAATTAATTATTTGCGAGGTACATTCTACACTGTGAATGTAGAAGCTATAATTCATGCTCAATAAAAGTAAATTAATTTAAAAATTTGATGAGTAAGGAAATATGATGAGTACCCCTCTTGAGCCTAGGGTCTTATAGTTTACGGCTGCTATTGTAAGCTACTGGGCACTTGAAGATTCAGAAAATTAGGTTGTGATCTAACTGTACACTGAGGTGCATCACTTAGGCTCACTTAGTCTTCTGTGCGTGCAGAAGATTTGCTGAAGTGTAGATTTAGAGATTAAACACTTACAATTTTGTCCCCTCATACTATCATGTGTTCATTGAGCTGTGGTAAATGTAAACACAATCCAAATCTTTGTAAATGTGGGAGAAAGATATTCACTTAAGCCATTTGCAGTGAGACTTAAATAAATGTATTTGACTTTTTTTGCTGCTGCAGGCTAAGAGTATACACAGTAACTGCAACTGTTGTGGATGAAGTTGACTTTGTGCATGAGTCATTTGCTTCACAACAGATACCCTGATATCATTGAGGTGTTAGTCATTAGAATGTTCTTATGGTCATGGCTTCCCATACTGAGGATTCCTGTCCATGCTGCTAGAATCTTGGAAGGCTTTACTTCCCCCTGCCTACTCCTACTTTCAGTGCTTTGAAGTTATCACCCGCATAGCTAAAAAGGGCTACCTGAAACTGCTTTCACAGCTTGCTAATACCATGACTTAAATCATCTGGAAAAGCCCCTGCTGAGTCAAATGACATCAAACACTCCTTCCAAGCCAAGGGCTAATGGCACTATCTATGGGGATGGAAGCGGCCATGATCTGAACAGAAGGTGCTTGGCTTAGCTGCGTGACTCCTAACTGAGTGACATGTGACCACAAACATGTGCACAGCTTTAGGCAGTGCCAGAGCATATGAGAGGCATAGAAAGGTGGGAAGTTGAGGAATGTTATAGCTCCTCAAGCCCCACTGAGTTTCCATCCCTCAGCCTTCCTGCGGCATATCAGCATCTGAGCTGTGCTGCACCATCTGCTCTGCATGACGGAAAGACATGTATGGGAAGTCAGCCTTCTCACACAAGATGTAAGATGAGTAGGCCACTGAAACATGGTATATCAAGAATCTTGACCAGGTGTTTATATTAACTATTTAAGACTTTTGATTAATTCAGTGAGACTAATTATGCTTAAAAGTAGTTTAAAAGTCATTGTAAAATTAGTTGAGTTGCCTTAAATCTACATAATCCACACATTCACCACAAAGATTATTAAAATGTTTTCATAGCGTCATTTGTAACATATTGTTCGGAGAATTCACTTTTATGGGATCTGAAGTTTCTTGTTTTCACTCTACAACTGGATTAAATTTTCATGTAGAGATGGCCAGGGATTTGAAAATAGTTGGACAATGACAAACAGTAATTTAAACAGATGGATTTTCTTTCTGCTTTCAGGCCCAGAAGAAATGCCAAGGTATACTGAGAGAAGCACTATTTCTGGGCTTCTGTTGTATGCATGGGCAACACAGGCTGTTTTTAGGAAAACAAAAGAAGTTTAGCTGCAGATAAATGACCAGAACTAAGAGGAAGTGTCTGTCTAACCTTGCTCTGTTAAAGGCTTACTCTTCCTCCTTCTTGCATAATGTGGATATGTGAGGGAGGGAATGATACACTTCTGATTGCACCAGTTGTTCTTTGATGGAAGATGGATCTGCTGTTCTTTAGTACAACAATCACATGCAGAAATTAAGGCAGGATCTGAGAATGGAAGTCACCCTTCTGTGTACACCAATCAAACTACAACTCTTAGAATTTATTTGCCTTTTTATGCCTGATTTTTGGCTAGGGCAGCATATCAAGTTTTAAAAGCGATAACGTTAAACTGTTAAGTATCACAACTAACAGAAATAATACATCAATAAACAGAAACAAGAAACAGGAAAACAGGAAAAATAAATGAGGAAATGCTTGCAAAGTTTGGGAAAAATGTAGTTTTCAGTGTCATCTGTGAAATGGCAATGCCTGTTAGAACTTCTCAGGCTAATGCATTCTTGCAGAGCAGATGGTGAAAAGAAGAATTTTTGGTTCTGAATGAAAAATAAAACCAACAATTTCTCAAAAAATATTAATAGGTGAGTAATTCCTTAAAATAAAAAAGCTAAGTGACAAAGATAGAAAATGAATGATTACTTGTCATTGTTTAGAAAAATACTGCCAAACCTGTGTTCTTTTGCTGATTTCAAGGTTAAAAGAATATGTCACCTAATATGGGAAATCTACTCAGTTGCATACTGTGTGACTTAATCTATATTGAAGCTAAATATTCTATAAGTATGCAGTGAAGTGCAAAAAACAGCAATTGAAAAATGACATGATTAAATGGCACAACATGCAATCATTTGCTCTCAATTATATCAATGTATCTTCTTCATTTCAAGGACGCAGGCAGAAATACTGTTTTTTAAATGCCTCTATTAAATTGGGCACCAATAATAAAATAGATGAGAGCCCTAATAAGCTCATTTGCCTAACATATATCACACACCACAAAACTATTCTCTCCAAACGGGTTTGTTCATAGATCTGTCTCCCAGTTGTCACCAGTCTTGGTTATATTAAAAAATTTTAAAGGCACAAAGCTTGCAGACCATTCAGTGAAGAACCTTTGTACTTAACCCTTGAGAGAAATGTAATGCTAATTATGGAAAAAGTATTGATATAATATCTTTCCTGTCACATTTTATTATGATGACAGTCACAACAGAATCTGGGAATGACATTTTAGAAATATCATCTAATTGCAAGTCAGAAATACAGAATGACAGTTTAAAGTAGAATATCACTTCTTTCAAAATAGTGAACTGGTTCTCTTCATTTAAAAGCCTTACTTTTAATAGTATTACAACCACTAAATTGCTACATTGATCATATCTCTGTAACTCACTGCTTAGCAAAGTGTTATGATATTTCTCTTACCAGAGAACTGTGTCTCTTTCTAGACACATTAAAAATGACAATGAACTAGAAGGAAAAAGGACTTCATTTTTGCACTAGCTTTAGGAATGTACACAAGGGTTCTACATATAAGCAAGTATTTAATTAGTTCTTTTCATTAGCTGTAAAAAGGTACATGGGTATCTGTACTTATTTGAATAAATAATTGAATTTTTTAATTATTATATGTATTATTAACATAATAGATTATTTATATGTTATTATAATTTTAATAATTAAATTCATTAACTGGGTAAATATATTTATATTAAGTAAAATATTTACTTTTAAATAGCATTCCCATTTTTCTCTTGAAGTAAAATATATGCACTAAAAACAGTCACAATTCAGATTAGGTGGTTCTGGACCCATTCCATAAAAGCTACTATTATATCTGTATGGCATTCTTTAACTTCTTTGTTCTATTCCTTATGCCTGTTTAAGTACTTCAAAATATTTGTTTGTAAGAATACCATTCAATGGTCTCTTATTTCGCTCATGCTCCCATGTAACTAGTAATATGTAATATACTCCTCTTCATAAATTAAAAACGCTATTAAAATTCCAGACGTATAAAACAATATGAAGATTAAGTTACTATAAAAGAAACTATAATAGCTTACAGATTGCTTGTATCATTACGAAAGCGCTGGTATCTATTACAGTGTCTCCCTGGAATAAAGAATGCACTTTTGGCAATAATCTGTTAAAAAAAGTGCCCATTATTGTTAAGATGCTCCTATCTTAACTCTAAACTAGTGTGCAATTACAGAAAGATAACTTTTAAAAATAAAAGTAAAATGGTGTTGGATGGAAATGAATCTTCCCTACTGAAATAAAACATATCTTTTCCAAGACTTATTTTTCTTGTGTTTCATACAGGGAATTAGATTCATTTTCAAATGGAAGTATTTTAGAGCTATATACTACTCACTTTGAAGCTGGGGTTAACTTGGTTCCAGGGAATAAGCCAAGTTACTCAGATAGAGAAGCCAGAGGGAATGGCATGAGGATTCATATTTCTAGTCTAGCATAGTGTTTATAAATGCCTTTGGTTTGTGTCTGTCCTCTTCTCACTTAACTTGAGAAATTATCTTTCCAGTGAAAAAGATTCAAAGGAGAAATATTCCAGGAAGTGCCACAATTTTCCAGGGTTTCTTTTTTTGCCCCCCAGAAAATGCTAAGATAAAAGCAGGCTAATCATCAGACAGGTAGGATAAACATCAGTGTTTTGCTTTTGTAGTGAATCCTGGATTACATGGATCAAAAATATGTTTGCCTATACTGGACATTTTAAATTTGAAATTTTTGTTAGATCACCACAGTGAGTAGAGTTTCAAATGAAATGTGTAGAAATTCAAGACAGTAAACAAATTCAGGTACAGGTGGCAACTTTTCTTAAAAATCATGTAAGGCATCATTTAGGTTCAACTTGACTTCCAGTCTTTGAAATTCACTTAGAATTACATCTTAAAAGAAATCAAGATGTTTCTCCACCTAGATCACATATTAGATGCCAAGAAACCACCTCCAATTGCCTAAAAACCGTAGGTATGAATTTCAGGCATTTTTAGTGAAGAGTTAAAACTGTTAAAACTTTGTATTCTATCTTGGAGCTATATTGAGCTTTAAAGGAAAAACTTCCTTGCATGGGTGTACATCAGTACCTGTAAATCTCAAGATGAGGTTCAGATGTTAATAGCGTACTTATTCCCTTTCTTAATCCAGTTCTCTCATAGGTGGTGGACATGTATTTTTGCTGTCTTTGTGCAATGGGCCTGGTATATTCCAAAATATACTGAGAGCTTAGACCCTATTCTGAATTACAGAAAAACATGTCCTGAAGTGTATAGGTATTACTTTTTTTGTGGGAAAGCAGCAAACATAAAATAGATTAGACTATTCTTTTGGAGACTTCAGAACAGCAAAGGGAAAATAAACGCATGTAATAAGTAAGGAAAAAGATATTTCCTCTGGCTTTTTTCTTATGTCAACTAAGTAAATTTTGCCTGGATGCAAAAACACACAGGTTGAGCTGTGCCAGAGTAAATTGAGGAAAATAAATTGTGATGTTTTCATGTCTATCTGTATACGCACAGGGACAACAAACAGGTTTTTCCAGAAATTGTGTTTGTCCTATTTCCAAAAAGCAGTGCATCCTCAGAATGGATATACATTCTTTTGCCTTACCTTAAGCACAAATATGCAATCAGGCCCACAGTTTTTGGGTTCAGTTCAAGACAAAACTAAAAGTCCCCAACAAGAGAAGCTACTTAGAGCAGAATCAACTAGATCCAGGCAGCACTGTGGCGAGGTAGGTTCACCCCTCCCAGATGTAGGGTAGCTCCCTCAGTACCTAACCTGGTAAATAAGATTAAAACAAGTGATCACATTGACTAGGGAAGTAATTGTCCCTCCCTACTTGTCACTGGTGAGGCTGCATCTCAAGTCCTGTGTTCAGTTCTGGTCCACTCACACCAAGAAAGACATTGGGGTGCTGGAGCATGTCCAAAGAAGGGCAACAGAGCTGGTGAAAGGTCTGGAAGGCAAATCATATGAGGAGTGGCTGAATGAGCTGGAATTGTTCAGCCTGAAGGAAAGGAGGCTCAGAGTATCACTCTCTAAAACTACCTGAAAGGAACCTAGTGCCATGGTTTAGTTGACATGGTAGTATTCAGCCAAAGGTTGGAATTGATGGTCTTGGAGGTCTCTTCTAAAATTTATGATTCTGTGATTCTATAAATATGCTAAGTTTTAAATTAATACTAACTTGCCCCTTGTACAAATTAGACGGACATGACTGACATACACAGTTTAGTCCCAGGACTATGAGAAAGCTTGAATTAGCAGGAAGGACAGAAGCAGGTGATTTGGTCAAGAAGAACTGTCAAAAAGCAGTCAAAAAGCTAAGGGTTATCAAAAACCGCAGGAAGGACAGAAGCAGGTGATTTGGTCAAGAAGAACTGTGAATGGCAGTCAAAAGCTAAGGGTTATCAAAAACGATGTCTGGCTATGGTGACTGCTTGCTGTGATGGTCTTAGAGACTCAGAGGCACTCATAGTATTGTGCCTTCAAGTGCCTTTTTTCCACTGCCTGGGCGATCAGATTGGGGTGAGAAGACTAGACAGGATGAAAGCAAAGGGGCCATGAAAGAAGCCTTCACTTCTTCCTTCACCAATGCTTAGAACATAATGAGGTGCCTCTTACTGTGACCAAAATATTAAAATAAGCATCAATGTGACTAAGGGAAAGATGGTTCCATAATAATGACATTGCACCATCAGCCATTGACAAAATGCAGGGAAAATCCATCAGATTAGGGGCCAGGCCTTCAGTTTTATTTTGACACAAGGAAATGCACCCCTTCCCTAAGACAACAGTAAAAGAGCCATCCTTCAAAGGACAGGAATCCACATACTACATTTTTCCCCCACTGACTTTATGCAGCAAGTATTAACTAAGCCATTCTCTTGTCCCTAGAAATGTGGTACCAGTCTACAAATCCCATTCCTGACTCACGTATTTGTGATACATAATTTGCCTGATAATGAATGCAATAAACACAAAGGAATGTATAGTGAGGACCTATTCTTTTACACTAATATTCTTACTCATACTAAATTACACTTTACCCTACAAATTCTACTAAAATCAATAGATTTCTTGGCAGTATGAAATTTTTTTCAGTGTAAGTAAAGGTACTTACTACAATACAGGTAAATACAGTCCAGAAAAATACTCCCTATTGGGACTATGATCTTTTAACTTACATACAAAAAAAAAAAAAAAAACCAACTTGGGAAAACTGTCCAGTATGATCCATCAGAAAGATTGGTTTTAAAAAAAAAAAAAAAACCAACTTGGGAAAACTGTCCAGTATGATCCATCAGTTCAAGAAAAACCTCATTAGTAGAATTTAATGGCTCCAGAGACACTACTCAATCAATAATCCACTAATATTGGATAGATTTGCACCTGAAAATGCAATGCTATGACTCCAAAGGGGCAGTTATAGACAATCAAATAAATCATCTAATCATATGCAGTAGTACAAAGTGAACCTTGATGGAGATAATGCAGTGAATTTTTCTTAACTGTCTTATATTCCCAGTCCATGCTGTACTTGGTTTTCCACATGTTATCAGTAACAAAGGTAAAGCTTTGAGGCCAACCAAAGTACCAGCCCTCTCTGTAAATTAGTGCGAGTCAGTCCTGGCTTTTTTTTTTCGGGGAAATATTTCTTTCTCATTTTCTTTTCTCATCTTCTGCTTTCTTCTCATTTTCCTTTTCCAGGTTAATAGTAACAGAAGAGAATGTTTCTGGTTTTGCAGTAACTAAGTCTTCAAGGCAATAGCAGTATGATAAGCAGTCTTATTTTCAAGGAGTCATTCGGATGGATCAAAAGATAAAAAAGCCAATTATATCTTCAATCACAATAAAAATAATAAGTGATAGAACTGAGAGTGTTCTCTCAAAAGAAACCATTTTTTTTTACTTCTACACATATGAGTCTTCAAGAGACCATGACTTAGGGGAAATATGGCTCAAAGTCTGTAGGTGTCATTGATATGAAAGTCTTGGGAAAGGAACTGTAAGCCCTTTGTCACTATGAAATTGCAAGCTTTACTTTGTAATGGCCAGTTAGGAACAGCTTCCTCTGTAGGCCAGTGTCTCCTGTGTTGCTCAAACTGAGTGAAACCTCAAGTCTCTCAAGCTTACCCATGACAAGAGAATTAAAAACAGATCCTTCCAGTACAGTAAGAAAGACAAGGACAAGGACTCAATTGCCTCCTCACCAGTTCCTGTTAACAAGATGGTTCAAATGAGCACCCTATTGCACGTCTAGGAGAACTGAAAGAGAAATTTGGGCTTAATCTTTCTGGAAAATAAATAAACCTGTAATTAGTGCAGAAGAACCTCACAAATATCAGTAAATCATTCTAAGTTGGAATTGCAATTGTCTCATCCCCAAGTCCATCTGTCCTAATGATACTCCTGATGATTTCTTGAGTGGGATTCATCTGAACTAATGGAAAATGTGAGTCTGAGCTCATTTAGTCATTTAGAAGCAGGTATTCTGAGGTACAGTACCTCATCTCCATAGCCTAAATTTTCAATTTTTTGGTTCTGGATGCCTAAACCAGAATGGATTAATTGCATCCCAAAAGTACTTTTCTTCCTTCCAATTACTAGAAAAGAAACTCAGAGATCTCTGTCCTGTAGGTAGTCTGTTTTAGTGTGCCTCTATCTATGCTGTTCATGGTGCAATCATCATGGTACCAGAAATAAGGGGACAGTACATAAAATAGACCTAAGAAGTAAGCAAAATATGAATTTGTACCCTAAAAATAGCCACTAGGTCATTCTCTGTTCACCAAAGCATTCAGTATATTGGTGTATCTGAGCTCTGCTGAGCTCAGCTCTTCTTATTACTAGAGAAACCTCCATCCCACACCCCAGTCTTAGTCCAGAGCTCTTCTGTCTCTTCATTTGTCCCAGAAAAGGGAGCAATTGAGGGGGAAAAAGGGTTCAGACAACTATATATTCTTTAAGATTAATTTTGATGTTTTGATTAATCACAAAGTAAGTAATATTATAAAAAAATCCCCAGAATTATGGTTCAGGATTCACAGCCAAAATGAGATGATGGAATGACAGCTGCTATCTCAGCACAGCATTTATTCTTAAATGGGAATTTGATGTCATATCAGTGTTACCTTAAATAGGAAGAGCCTAGTGAAACACAAAGTGAACTATTTTTCAGTAATAAGTATATTAAATAAAAATCTGAGGTACATTAAATATCTAAGTGTTCTGTGTTTATGTGTATTTTCATATATACAGAGTACTGTGCATTGATATTTTAGCAAATTAAATCAACTTAGAGATATAACCATGTATTGTATTAGGGCCAAAAAATATGTATGTACAGCTGCTTTACTATAAAGATGTGGCTTCCCATTTCAGTGGTCCACAGAAGTGCTACTTTGGGATGGTGGGTCATGGAAATTCAGTCTGAATTCGCTTCAAACCTTTGTAAGAGGCATTAGGCTACATTCAACTTTGGAATCCTACCTGGTTTTCTATCATTTAGTACTGTATGCCTTTCTGTTTGCTAAAATTGAATCCAAACAAAATTTGGGTAAACAATTCTTCATCTGTGAAAAGTTTTGGGGCTCTGAAATCACACTCCTTTTGAGAAATTTATTAAAACTTTTTTTTTTTTTTTTCATCATAGAGGTGCGAAAAGGATTAAATCCAGCTTGACCTCTTCTGGACTTTCTGTGGCAGACTGTTTTGCATACCTTTGTTACATGCATATTGAAATTCTGTAATTCTTTAACTACAGCTCTGCCAGAAACATCATTCTAAAAACTGTAAAGGATCCAGAATGCAGTGGTGAAAGCAATTCCTGCCACTGGTAGGAACAGCCATCATTTTCTTTAATTTCCGAGTCTCCAAACCTTTATTCAACATTAATAGTTTTATTTCATTTTGGCCACAATCTTAAATGCTTCCAAACTCACTTTTGTTTTATTTGACTGAAGTACATTTAACTAGTTTTTTTTTTTTTGTATGAAGTACAGTGTTGACTCTTCTACAAACTTTTCAGTAAATATAAAAAGCATCATAAGACATGTGGACTATTAATTACCAATGCAACCTATATTATTTAATCAGAAAGTTCAGTTGCATTAGGCATTGGAGAAATAAGAGATGCTGATGAGAAATACTTTTTTTTAAATGACACTACATCATCTGGTATGCTGAAGTCATAAATGTAGTGGAAGATGAAAACTTACAGTTTGAGGGGGTCTAGTCATTAGAAATAGTTACAACCATCACAAAATTTACAGTGTTTACAAGGCAAGCAGAAATGGCAACAAATAATACTAGCTGTGGAATTCAATAAACCGTTGACTTTTAGAAATTTCAAACGAGAAGAAATTTTCAACATGTTTCGTATGATTAAGTAGTCTGATTTCTTTAATGGATATGTTGACTAAAGTGAATGAAAACCACAAGCTTTCAGTACTACAGAAAAGCAAGACTATTTTTGTTAAAGACACAAATAAAGATTTAAGAGACAGGTATGACTCTATACAGCGTGTTGCTTATTGCTTCAAATAAAACCAGATCAGGAAATGACATGAAATGCAACATTATTTTTGCCAAACAAAATTTAGAAATAATGTCTGCTAAAATGCCATTCTAAAGAGAAAAATCTTGTTCCCCATCACAGTTTGGAGGATAAAGAGAACAAGTTCCTTTATAAATCTTGCTACTGGAAACACTAGAGGCTTTCCCAGTTGTACATGATTGAGAAGGGATACTGAGACAGACAGGTACTCACAAGTCTAAGCTTGTTCTCGAGTAGCTGGTCTGTGAGCCAAACCCAAAACAACTTTTGGAGGCTGATCATTTCTCTGTATAAAACACTTAATGTCTTAAGTTTTATTGCAAGTGACAGAAATATATGACCGATTATTTAGGCTCTCTTGCTGCTTTTTGAGGGAATTTTGCAAAGAAAAAAGCATGCTTTTTGAAGTCCCAGACACATAAAAGAAACGTGGCAGGCCACTTCTACTGACAAGCTAACAGGCACTTAAATTTCTGGCTAGACCTTAGTCAAATGAAACTTGGTAAAACTTTATGAAAGAATACAAAGTCTTTTTTAATATTCCTTCTCATTCTTTACAGCTCCAAATCTCTCCTGATCCACAAAACAGCTGTATATTTTTAGTTTAGAAAATCAGTTATGCCAATTATTAGTCTTGTTATATCTGGTATTTCAGGGGCTAGAACTATGTGTTTACCCCGAGAATTTTGGATTTCATTTAGAAAGTAAGATTCTGGTTCTTGACCACATCATTTTCTGTGGAAAGCTAGAAAACATGAACTCAAAGGACTTAAAGAGGAATAAATAGCGTGAATAAATAACAAATAAATAAACATATATTTGCAACGATGATGAGCTCAAGAATTTGAAGGATTTTTTTTTTGTTTTTTAGTCTACATTTTGTGTTGCAACAGAAGAAATAACTGCAGTCAGACACCCTGGCTTCCTCCTTTACAGCTCAGCAACTTGTGTTTATTCTTTCTCCCTTCTTGAACAGAAGCTGTCGTTAGGCTACACTTGACTTTCTGTGAAAGCCTTGAAAAGTGATTTGATCTCCAAGTATTTGATTTCCCTCATTTCTAAAAAGGGGATGATAATAATACCTACCTTCAATGTTTAGTGGGGCTTAGTAATGCCTGTGCAGCATGTAGAGCTCCTTGACTGGACAGTACCATAGAAATTCTAGGTATTATTATTGCACAGGACTATTCCAAAAGAAAATAATGCAGTAGCGAATTCTTTAATAAAAAGAACACTCAAATTTATATGGCATGATTTTCTATAAAAAAGACAAAGTAGTCGAAATAGTTTCCTACTAGTGAATTTAACAACTACTCCTCCCACCACATCGCTCTCATCTTGGGTCCCAAATGCATGTGAGCTACACATTTGATTCATCCTCCAATTGCAAAATGGAAGCAAAACACCTCAAAAAATGGAATAACGTTTTTTCCTAAGGCATAACTCTAATTTAAAGCATAACATTATGGAATGAAAATCAATGGCATTGTTGAGTTTATTTTATTAAAAATGTTTCCCTGTGTACAGTGGCTGTATGTATTGGGATGGTGCATCACAGTAAATTTCCATTAAGAAACAATGATTCACTTACCACAGTGAAAGCAGTAATAAGGTTAAACTCTTAAGTGGAAAGTAAGTCAAACTAAACCCCAGCAGGTTTTCTACTAGTGGCATAGCTAATGTTTTTGAAAATGTTCTAAATGTTCTCTCTCAAATATATGTATTATACATTGCAGTATTGTTAATTATATCCATTTTCTCTTTTATACACTTCCCCAGGAGATCAGTGAAGAATGGAAAACTTACTTATAGTGAATTTCAGATTTAATGAGACAAAGATGGTTCAATATATATGACAAAATTATGTGCTCTCACCATATTTGATAGGTAATTATTTTTTATACTCTAATGGCTACCATTTTGAAAATAATTAATGTATTATTTGTGTAATTAATAGATAATCAACCGAGTAAGGAAATACTCTGGTTACAATATGGTGGATAACACTATACTGTTTAACATCGCTAGAGCTTTTGGCATGATATCATGCCATATATGTGTAAAAAGATTTAATTTGAGAGATTTATGTACAAAATATGTAGTATGGTATTACTCTCTGTGTGTGTGTGTGTGTGTGTACATGAATATTAAAAAAAATTAGATTTAAAAAAAGCTTGCCTGAAATTAAGATTTTTAAATACATAGTTCTGCACTTAAATAAATGCCATAATTTTCTACAGAAATAAAAATGTCCAGCATTTTGTATGGAAAATATGCATCTATTGCTGTGAAGTTCTGCAGGTCTATCAACAGTCCTTCCTAACTGCTTGCTTTGAAGTTTGCTGATAGATGAAACAGAATCATCATGACTGTTTTCCCCCATTAGCGCATATTTAAGAAATTGTGCATCCCCTTGAGACTGCTGTTGCCCTAGACACCCTGGTGTACTAGTGGAAGAGAAAAGACCTCTTTACCCCTAAAGCTCAACAATGACTTGTGATTCCTTTCTTATTCTTTGGTCACAGATCACTTGCAGAGTAAAGTGACCTGTAATGATGACTTGGGTGAGGGTTTATTTAGAAACTATGAAGAGAAGAAAATTGCACAGTTCTACCAGGCGTGTTTACTAAATTAGCCCTCTTTCCTGAATGTTGCCACTACTTACAGGGAATGGAACAAAACATGCAAGCTCCACTAAGTCAGTTGCAAAGCTGAACACTGGCCTTTGGTTGAAAGAGCTTATCATCTGAATAAAGCATTGTGACTACAATCTTTTCCCTCTTTTCTATAAATCTTCAGGCTTAGGCTTAGGATGTGGCCTAGATTAATGGAAATCTCACAGTGTATATGTCTTTGCCATGTATCTAGTTGTCACAACCTTGAATGTTTTCTCATGTATGCTAAATTTAGCTCACTGTAATTGTTACCTCAGATAGGTTGTTCTTGACTCATATGTGCAGAGATATAGGTTATTAAACTGATGATCACACAAGACCTTAATTACCTTATGCTGAGAGTGAAATTCAGAGTGAAGCTTTCTGTGACAAAATTCAGCTGCTTTTTTTTTTGCCCCTCCCCATTTCAGGGGGATTGGAAATAGATCATCTTTTGGGTCTCCTCCAACCCAAACCATTCTATGATTCTATGTTTTATAGTGAGGCAGAAGAAAGAATATTATTGCTTTTACAACCGTGGTGCAATTAGTCCTCTAAAGACCTCTTTTGCAAAAAATATTTATAAAATAAATATTATTGTAAGGATTCAATAAAATAAACATGAGTGAACACATAAATGAAGAAGAAAATATATAATTAAATATAAACAGGCATTGCATTATGTTATGTAAAAGATAAATATTTTACCTCACCATAAAGAAGAGTTTCTCTACAAAAGCTATGATAGTTTTTTTATTACCTTAAAATATTGCAGTTGTTTCTCAGCATTCATTGTTCCTTCATTTTCTTGTCTCAGACAGGAATTGAAGATGAAAAGCTCTGTATCTCTCAGCCACCCTTTCAGCTCTTTGATCCTGACCTCCAGCTGCCTTACCAGGCTGCCGCTTTCAGGCGAGAGCAGGTCACGTGGACCTAACCCACTGTGCCCTACCATTGTGTCTTGGATCTTCTCTCCTAGGGTTTTCTAATGCATCAGATAAAAAAAAAAAACATAGATTAGTCTTATGTACCAAAACATATATAGGTTAATGTGCAACAAGAAGAATCTGTTAAATGACTAGAGATGTGGTTTTTTAATAATTATGACTAATATCAATCAATTTTATTATTTGTTTCCTTGTTTCAACGCATTTCAATTTTCCTACCCTTGTTTTTCACTTATGCTGTTCTCTCTGGGTCACTGACTTTGCTAGAAGGATTATAAATTAGTGTTTACTAAAAGTAATTAAGGACAGAGGAGACAAAATTCTTCTTGACTTTGTAAACTAGTTACTCTACAGAATTTGTCCGTGGCTTGAGACACTTACGGCTAGGAGTATAAGACCAGTATATACCAGTATACAACCAGTGTAAGAGTTACTGGTTTCTAGGCAGCAACAGAAAATATGACAATCACTGAGTTCTCCACACTCCTATCCAAGGTACCATTTAAATTTTTGGAGACAGATATTTTTTGAGGTATGAACCGTTAGGTTATAATTTTCATTCATGTAGCCCTGAGGCTGTATAGAGGAACAGTTAGTCACAAAAGCTGGTTTGTTTTTAAGTGGTAGAACTCATTCAGACACCAAAAATCTTCACTGTTCCTGAACATAAGGCCAATTTTTTAGGCGACCAAATTCGAATTTCAGTTCTCCATGTTAAGTATCCACTTTGAGATAATGGACCAGACCAAACATTCGTCTGTTATTGCTAATAAAACTAATTTACTCCAGCTTTTCAAAGTAGTATTTCTAATAACAGAATCACTGAATAACATTTTGATAGTGGACACTGGGTGCTTAATGAATAGTCTGAAGAGGCCAGGGATAGAAAGTTACCTTCCTTTTCAGTATTTTGAAAGGCAATCCTTTAACATCAGAAGAGAGATGTGCTGTTGCCTGCTTCTCCTATGCCAAGCAGTATTTTATCTGACCTATAAGAGGCTGTCAGGCTGACACTTATTATAAGCACTAGATCTGTGTTACTGATTGTAGAATATTGAATATACACTGACACTCACATCCAATAACCTTTTAAACTGATAATTAGTGGTGGTTAATTGTTGTAACATGAAGATACAGTTTTAGGTGACCCAGTACATCTGTCTGCTGGAAGTGCATGCCATAAAAGTTACTGGAATATAATTTATAACAATGAAATTAGCTTCCAAAAATAAGCTTTAAAACACAAATAAAATTAGAGCAACAGATATTAATCTGCTATGTGGCATTCCGTAAATCACATCTTTAGGAGATCATAACTGAAAACATGCTTTCTTGGCAACACCCTTCTATTTTCATGGTGCAAATATTGATAATTTGAAGACCCTCAGTGGAATCCAGCACTAGCTATTGTTTTTATGCAGCAACAAAAGTAGCAGCAGGAGGTGAAATCAATGCCCTTGGAGGGTAGGGTCACAAAAAAGAATTTATTGCCACTTTTTTGTTCTGGAACAGTTTGCAATCATAAATTCTTCATAAACAGAATACTTCAGAGAATGGTCCGTCTTCATAAATATACGACAGAGGACATCAATTTCATTTAATTCACAATTTGTGTCAGCACAGCAGATGCCAATGCCTGCCTTGATAGGGTTGTTTAATATGCAATTGAGACAGAGTAATATTCAGCACAGGGGACAAAATTTCACAGATTAAACTGTACGCACCACTGACATTTCATTCTAATGTATTTCCATTCCACAGTGTTCACCTTAGATGAAAGTAATATTAAAAACCATATCCCTCTATTTTGCCATTGTTAGAAGTTAAAATCCTTGTCTTTAATTTTTTTTCATGCCAATTAAAATGTAATCATGCCAATTAAAACAGTATGTCTAGTGCTGTTAGTTTCTGCATAGGTTTTTATTGAATTAAACAAAACTCTATCAAACTCTGCTTATTATTCATGAAACTGAATTTAGCAGAAACACTGTAATAGTTACATTTTATTTTTCTGTAAATGCTGAAATTAATGGCAAAACTTAATATGGAGGTATATTTTGATTTTACTGAGAAGCAAAGGGCTTCCAACTTTTTTAAGACAGTTTGCCTAGATTTTAAGAATTATCATCTTATTTCATAGTTTTATATCCTAACAGCTTTAATCAGTGCCACTGAATTAGGCTGATTAAATACAGTGAAATTCATAAATGTAAGGTTTACATTTGAAATTATTTTAAAAATAAAAAGTTGTCATGATCAGATGCAAAAGACTGGGTTAGTAAATCCTCTCTAAATCAGTAAATTTATTAATGATCAAAGAAGTTCCAAATGCTGCAAATTACAATTAAAAGTATTAAGCTCACTGGTCATAAGGCAAATTTTAACATTTTCTGACAATTTGCACATTTAAAGAATCAAGTGATTAGAAGTAACTCTGCTTAACTAAAAAAGCCCCACCCTCTGAAATGGCTATTGCATTACCACATCACCTAAAGTGACACAAGTCAGTATTTAAAATGCTGTTGGCAAGCTGCATGTATATCTTACTCATAATATATTAGAAATATTTTTAAACCAGGATAATAGCATGCAAAATTATGCAATGTAACTGTATTGCTAATATCACACATCTATAATTAATTATTTAAAGTAATTTATAAATTTATCTTACCCTTGATTTGAAGTGAAGGCAATTAAGGAGAGAAATGGATGGAAAAATACATAGTTTGACCTCTCTCTCTCAGCTGTTTTACAACAATAGGACAATAGTGTCTCCTGCATAGTGCCATCACCGGTCTCTGGGTAACAGAATCCCTATATTGCTTTTTTGCCAGATTCTTGTATCTCACTCTTTGGCTGAGACCCAGCCCATCATAGCGTGAAATGAATTACATGAAACTTTTTTGGCTTTTGTCAAAAGTGAGATGAATACAGCAGCATGAAACATATCCTGGCTGTATTCTCAGCTTCAGGTATGCAGATTTGTACTGAATCTGTGTATTTGTTTTTGAGCCATCAGTGTGACCTGAAATATGCAGTGACAACCCCACTTTTCATCTTAAAGGTATAGTAAATAGTTAAACAGTAGATGTCTCTAACATGTACCTTCAGAATAAATTCTATTAACATTCACTCAAGCATGACAGTCAGTGTATATCAGATATACTGCATTATAGTTGACTTGGTGCATACCCATAATACATGGCATATTTTACTTACATTTTTTATGTATTAAAGAACTAAAATTATTAAAGTCAGACAGGAGACAAGCATGGAATAAAAAAAATCAACAGAAGAGGAAAAGGCTATGGAGTTTTTATAATAGAATGAGTAGCTTGTTTGAAATATACGTGGTGGATTGAAAGAGAGAGATATTTGTGCTCCAAATTAGAAATCAGACAGACAGTGTACTTCAACACACAAAAATGTACACATAACCCACAAACAGTAATAAAAATGCAAATACCCCAAGCAGTTCCCATTTTTCATTAATTGAATCCACTTTTTCAAGGAGATCGTTCGGTAGTAAAACACCACTTTTCTTCAGAGCTTCAACCTTACTAAGCAGTTCCATCTTTTTTGGGTGCCTGATTGACATTTCTACATTGTATCTCTAAAATGAAAAGAAATGCATAGGATTAGCTGCTGTAGAGAGTTTTCTCCATAAAAAAATAAACTTTAATTGTATGCGCCCGGTTATGATCATGCTCCATCTGACATTTTGTCATTTTATTTTTTTTAAGCGCACAACCTTCTCATAACATATCATAAGAGATTTGGGTACCAAGCACATAGAGTTCTGGGTGGCACATCTATGCAGGTGGTTAGCAATTGATTACACAATTACACATAGTAATATTCACTCTCTCACAATATTCACTTGTACAATAATATCCACTAACACTCTCCCATCTGAACCTCAATCTGCCTTTGTCTCATTCAGGTTAGTGGTATCTCATTTCTAAAATATGCTACTTCAGCAAGTAACACTGAGGCTCTTCATGGAAAAAAAACCAAACTGAAACAAAAAAGCCCAAGGAAATAATTTCATACTTATGTTTCCTCTAGAGTTTGTTTATTCTCTCTCCCCTTTTGGCTTCTGTGTCACACATGGGCCTGAAAATGTGAGTTTGACCTTTGAAAAACAATTAGAAATAGTTCCCCTAAAACACAATACCAGTTACTTGATTTCTATTGCATCAATCAACAGGAACAGTGAACTGGCCCACAAATGAGAACAGCCACAATGTTCATACAGTCCAATAGTTTCTTCAAGTTGAAAATACCTTCTATTTGTGCACTGTTATTTATTGTTAAAAAAAAAAAAAAGGAACCGAGAAAACAGGTATAAAACTGAAAGCTTCTTTCAGAAATTCTTTCATAGGACTTTCTAAATATTTAGATCTATATTATTTACATAGTCTATAAAAATGTGCTCTAATATAAAGACAAACTAGAAAATAAATATTTTTCTTAAAACTGTATTCTCCAAAAACATGACTTAACTATTACATATAATGGTTACTATAGTGGTTAATTATGTTTTCATAGTTGGTACAGTAAATTAAAAAAAAAAATTTAATACCCAGGCATCCACATATACATACCATCCATATAGTTAAGCTAATTAAGTGTGAAAAGACTCAGTGAAATGAGACTTCTGATATGGCCAAAAATGTGCCTTTTACTGAAAGAAGAGATTTCAGCACATATACTTGCAAAGGTGTTTACAAGACTTACATAAATTATGCAAAGCTATTAGAAAATTGCTTCCTAAACATTAAGCTTTCTTTGCTTCAAATTCAGTCAAGAAAACTGCTATTGCAGCTCATACTGAAAATGTTAATAACTGGGCTAAATATAAAAAATTAAACCAAAATTAGGAATGTTTAAAACATGGGTGCCTTTGCCAGATCCAAGAGCATGCTCTGTAGGAAAACAAAGCAAAAATACAATTGCAGACAGCTTAAAGAAAATAATAAAGGTGTGAAATCACTGTTTCAGCTAACAGGTTCTCAGCATTTCCATGCATATGTTTGCATATTGTTAGTTTCATATTTTAATCTCTCATTTACACAACACATGCACATCATTTGTATTATGTAAACTTCAGCAAATATTAGTCATTTGTGGATCATAGAGCAAATGTTTTAAATGAGGTGATTTAAACCATTTCTCATTATTAATGAACACTGATCAGGTGTCTGCGTATCCAAAATTGCATGAATATGCATGGTAAAACCCAAGGAATTGTTTATGAACAACTTGCCTTTTGACACTCGCTGTGCTGAGGCTGAGGTTTGAGATGTGTACAACTGTAGGCAATACCTACCAGGCTGGGCATTAGGGCTGGACCCCAAGAGGCAGCACCATTTTATTCCACTGATGTGTTCAACAAGTATGATTCCTGGTCCTGTTTTATTGCCTTCTCGGCTAGAATGGCTGCTGGAGGAGATTACAATCTTCTTTATGTAATCTGATTTCTATTTAAAGATGATATAGCCGAAAAGGATTTGCATAATTATTTCCATAAGTACATGTAATATCAAAGGGAATCCAGAGTCCAATTTGCTAGGCACTGAAACCCAGTACGCGCGACTCCCTTTCTTTTGTCAAGTGAATTAATAGACTGAGGGAGTCCTCTAGCTGTGTGTCACTGGTGCAGGCACAGCCAGTTACTGCTCATCACCTGCTCCAGGCTGGCACTGGCTGCTGCCTGGGCTGGGGATGTTCCTGGGCAGTGCAGGACTGATGACGAAATAAAACACACTGCATGTTTCATAACTACAATGCTCTTGTTAACTTAGAAACAGAAGACATTTCATTTAATTTTGGACTAGATAAAATAATTCAGTGCTGCATAATCCAAACAGTGTGACAGATGTTATAAAAGGTTATTACATTAAAAACTAAATAAGCCAGGTTTTATGTATGTGCTGTCTTTGGCACCGTGTAACCTACTGTATAAACAAGCATGACAAAATTGCTGATTGATAGAAAATGCATTATACAGTAACAGTAAAAGATGAGAGATTTCAGTTGATTATCAGATGTATTGGTATAATGACTGAGAGTAAGTATTGTTTCACTCCTGGATATTTAATATGCAGTGCATATTTTAAGTTAAGGGAAGAGCTTAATGTACAGGAGGTATGGTTTGAGAACTGATAGCATGAGATGCTATTGCTAATGCTATTTTTTATTCCATTAAACACCTACACTCTGAGCAGTTGCATGGAAAAATTAGCTACCAGCTCTATCAGTGCTGCGCAACCCTAGTCTGGTAGGACTACTTAATCCTGTGGTGAGAAGATAATTTAATCTTCAGATTCATTCTTTCCTCAGCTTTAAGTGAGCAAAGACTGCTCTATTGTGACAGTCTGTGGATGTTATGATATAGATTACTGTTTAATAGTCAAAAATGAGATTAAGCAAGTTAAGGTCACAGTTTTCTTGCAATAACCACAATAATAAATAAATGGGTAATATTTAATTTCCCACAACACCTGTCATATAAACTGGGAAAAATAAACCCAAACAAAAATGTACTGTAAAAACTGCAGAATATTTATAGCATGATTAGCTGTGTGCATGCGTGCTTGGTTTTGTGCTCCTGAGGACACTAAATAAATCCAAAACATTGTTATGTAAGTTAAAGAATTTGGCCTTTATTCCTTCTCTCTCAATATGATCAATACTTCTCAAAGCACAAAGAAAGGAGTTAAAATAAATGCAGTACCATTTATCCATGAAGAAGTTTGGCAAAAATATTTAAGCCAAAAGAAGTTCAATTCCAAAACAAAGCAAGTTAAAACCTTATTTCCCCTGATAAAAATATTCTAAGAAATACAGGCAGGCTGATTGAGACACATTTTTCGACACTTTATGCTAAACTGTTTCTTTTTTTTCTCTTTTTTAATTTTCTTTAAAAAATTATATAAAACATTTTTTGTGTGAAAAATCACACCCGAAAATTCTGTCCAAATGGAGACTGGAACAATGCCTTGTAACAGTGTTAATTGTCACCATGGAAACCAGAAGAATAAGCCATTTTGAAACTGGTATAGAAGGCACACATTGAGCAACTCAAGCATTTTTCAGCCTCCCTCGGTGTTAAGGAACAAGATGCCTAGTCACTGAGAGGTCAGAGAAAGAAATCATCATGAAAGGTTCGTAGATGTGCACTGTCTGGTAAACAATAAAAAAATCTGTACACAGTTAACAACTCTGTAAGACTGCGCACTGCATCTTTCAGAAAGAGAAACACCACAAAAAGATGATCAGGAGATCAGCAGATTCCACCCCTTGAGCAAAACTTTAGGGCAATATTATGCGAACCTTGCCCCTAAAGCTCCCTGGGAATTCTGTTGTTGTAATAAAACTTCAGAAGAGAAAAGAAAAAAAAAAAAAAAAGCCTGCATGATGGAATTCAAAATAATGCTCTAAAAGCACACAGAGAGATTAAGACATCCATTGTAAGACTTTTGTATGGTGCTTCTGTTGGTTATAGTGAAAAGAGACCAGACATACTGAACACACAGTGGAGCTATGGCTACGAAGTACAGAAGAATTAAGCCAATGAACTTTCTCCATTACTGGAATAAGGGTGTGCTATTTGTAGATGTTCTGCATTCCGTCATTCACATGCTAACAAAGTATCTTCAGTCACATGGCACTGTAGAACAACTGAGATCGGAACTGAGTGACCCACAACCTTAGTTTTACCTGCACTGAAATTCTAAATTTTAAAGATTTGCCTTTTGGGTTGTTTTGACTGTGGCAGACACCAATAAACACAGACATATACCCTTGGTGTCTGCATGTGCATGCATAGTCAGCAGTGGCTCACGTTTGCAAAATATACTGCATGCATAAAATTCAGTAAATAATATTCTGCAAGAAAATTCACCAAATACATAACTTATATATATATATATATATATATACACACATATATATAGACATAAACACACACACACACACATATATATATATGCATACATAGCAATATTTGTCCATCATCTCTTCACACACATTCTCACTTTGCTTTCTGGATAATGTTTGCGCTCTTCATGCTAGGCTTCATGGTGGCCCCTTAGGAAGCCCATGCCTAATGCCATTCAGTGGTGAACAAAGAGTCTTTTTATTCTAAAGTCCAGGGTCCAAAGCTCAGCTGTATACAAGCAAAGTGAAGGAATCTGCTAGAGGCCAGCCTACCCTTCACAATAGCTCTTAATGCTTCTACCTTTTTGGTACTGTCAGTGTGAAACATTTTAGACACTGTCCAGAAGCTTAGTTATATTTCTTATGTTGTCAATAGCACTAGAACCTCTGGACAACATTCAAGATCTGGGCAGTGTGATCTGTCTAGATGAAAAGCAGTTTCTGTTTCTTGCAAACTTCATGTATTTCTGCATTAGCAATTTATGGCAAATAATTGCACAGAGAAATTATAAAGACTCCTACAATTGTCCTTGTAAATTAATAATAGGCTTTCTTGATTGGGATAAATTTGCTGCTGAGCCTTTGGAAAAATTAAAAAGTGCAATGTCATTTAAAATTGCCAGAACTCACAGAGCAAATTACATCTGAGGTTAAGAATCAGTTTTTCCTCTTCTAGTTTATTCCATTTGCATGATCTGGAAATCATATTACATTGGCTATGTATTGTTAATTGGACATAGATTGCATTATCTTTGATATAAATCAAACTACAAATATTAAAATGAATTGCAAATTCTGTAATAGAAGATCATAAAACAATCTTTTTTAAGTATCTCCCATTAATAATTTAATTCCAATTATATCACTCGGAAAACTCAAGAAGGAGAATGCTAACTTATTTCCATTTGCCTTTTTCCCCTACAAATAAGCACAACAGCACAATATGTATTTGTGTGAGAGTGCATGTGCATATGGGTGCATGCCTATAAGACAAAACAAATCTTAGCACTTTCGTCTTAAACCCCTACAGACACCTGAGGTTTTTCCGTTTCAGAAACTAACAAATGCAGATTACATGTCTGCTATGCATTTCCTTCTGCGGCAGCTTGAGAAATAAACACATTGAAAGAAATATTAAGCAACTTCATGAACTGAATTTTGCCTACATTAAAAAATTATGCAGTTGATATTCATTGTTCTGCCTTATTTTTTTTAAGAAAAGTGATCCTAACACTTTAAATTTTACTATATATGTAATATCTTTTTGAAGACTTTGTGTGCCCTTTAATGAATTTATATTAAATATTTAATACTGTTTAGGGCATATCCACTACTACCAAAAACAGTTATATTCCCAGCAGTCCCACTGTTTCAGGCAGAGGGCTTGATTGATCCTCCTAGCCTGAATTGAGTAGAATGAAAAGAAGCAGTTGGAAAATAGCTGCAATCATTTAATGCAGATGACCTCTGACAGGCTCACAGCTCTTCTATCTGAACAGAAATTTGCATGGGGTCTCTGTGCAGAGGAACAATGTAACCTAAATGGTAGACAATCTTTATTCTAATGAAGTGGGTGTCAAGGTCAATGTAAAACTGCAATGATAAATGGTGCACCACTAGGCAAGAGAAGTTGCATAGGCATTGTAGTGCTTTCACATTAATTGAAGGCTGAAATGCACCGAGTGAAAGCACAAGACTCTCTTTTCACCATAATGTGTTAATGCACAAATGTTTAAATGTTTTATTCAAGCCCCTAGCCTGTTGGCACAAATCTTATTGCAAACAAAAATACAATAGTTGGCCAATAACCAGAAAAATAGAACTTTTTATTAGCTTGCCTTATTTCTTGAATCCCTAACAACTTCCACAATCTACTCAGAGTACCAAAAGAATAACAAGTCTCCAGACACCTAATGTAATTCCCATGATCCTTTTTCTATTTAGGATATCTGTCTTTAATTAGTTCCAAACAAGCAAGCCTTTAGACAAGTCTTCATTAGATACCATTCCCAATGAACTAACTGCGAGAAGAAAAGTCATGCTTCAATATTATTATTTCCCAGATTCCAAGTTTTCTTTTAGTATATAGTTAACATCTCCAGGTGCCTTTTGTTCTCTCAAAGAATTAGACCAGTAAAACTGGGTTTTGTAATGCAAAGAGTTGTGTGCCTAGAGTGGGGACTAAACTACAATCTGTTATTGTGGCTTTGTCAAAACTGCAATACAACTATAATTATGGTACTTCATCAGTCGATCAAGCAATTTGTGGAAGGCAGTACATTTTGTTTTATAAAAATGAGGAGGACAGTAAGCTGCTTTTTAAAATCCTGAGCTGCTTAAGCTTGTTAAGGGTATATTGTTTGCTAATACACTCATTAGCAGCCAGGCATTTTAACTTCATCAATTAAACAGGAAATGGTGTTGCACCATTAGTTTCACAAAATGCTAAAAAACAGATAGCAGTCTACAGTTAAGAATTTTAGAAATTCTATTTTGACCTGCAAACTGCATTATACATGTCAAACCATTTTTATGCAGCGACATATACACGGGGAGTGTGTGGGTCTGTCTGTGCATGAACGTAGGTGGTGAAAGCCCTGCAGATAGTTGTGAAGCTAATTATATATATATACACACATACACCCACTTAAAATTTTCTAAGTCCCCTAAGGATTGCTGCTGAAGCACAACGTCATTTCTTGACACCGATGAACATTTACTCATCTGAGTAATCCCAAGCATGACACAAGTTTATTCCTGTGAACTACTAACAGCTCTCCTGGATAACTAACAGGTTCACAGTATGGATGACAATTTTTGAGTATTTATCAGCCTTTATAGTTTTAGGCTCTTCTGTGCAAATAGGCATTAACAATATTATTAGAGATATTAGACAAGGAGCTATAGTTTGTTATTAAAGAGGATCTGCAGTGCTTTCAGTTTCTGGGGATCTGTGAGTGGCATATACTATACAACGCCATTTCTATTTTACAACTCGCCTGAGCAAGGGAATTTTCCATATGGAAATCAGTCTTCGGGATATTGCAATTCAGAGAATAAACTCCATTGGGGGGGGGGGGGGGGGAGGGGGGAATTGTGGTGTAAAGGAAAAAAAAACCCAACCCCAAAAAAACCCCACGTTAGTGATGAAACTGTTTAAAAAACTGTACAGCTTCATCTGTGTGTGATTTGTCAGGTCTGAAGCTTTGACGTGCCCAAGGGGCAGACCCCAGCGGGGCGCAGGCTGCAGAGCTAAATAGCTGTGAAAGAAGTCTTAATGTAGGATGGAATTCAAACTAACCTTGACATGACCTCGGGAAAAATATGCAAAAAGTAAAATGAATGCACTCTGCAAGATACATCCTAATTTTGTGGCCGAGCTGGTTAGTTTCACAAACATAACTGGGACTTTAAAAGCAAAATAAAACGCGAGGAAAAAGGGGAAACTTCGGAATTCAGAGTAAAAACTCAAGCAGGCATGGGGTGTTGCTGTGGAGGCATATGAATCATTTGGAAACAATCCAAATAAAAACCAACACCGAACAATATTGTTGTCAGCTTGTCTATTCAGGAAAATTGTTTTTTTAGGTTGAATATAAATGACACAAAGCCAAGATTACATCATTGCATTACAAAGTCTGTTGTGGCTTTTAGCCGAACAAGCCCCATGGATCTACTGGCTGATGGCAGTAATTCAGTAAGAAGTTTAAAAGGCTTGGTTGTTTTGGGTTTTTTTTAGTTTTTTTTTAAGCTTTGTTACTCTAAATATAGCGGAATTTTGCTCAAATATTGATTTTTTTTTTTAAACCACATCCCTGAGTTTGTTCTGCAAACTTACTATTTTATACAAACAATAAAAATTTGAGTGGGTATGTTAAGCCTTGATTTGGCTTTATTATGCATTTGGCCTGTCTTGCACAGTGTTCAGTTAAGCAGGAAGACACCCACCTTAATATAGCAGCCAAGAACTGGCTTATTCACTAGATATATGGAAATTGTAATTGAGTGTCAACTTGCATTGAAATTCAATCCCATTACCTTCAGAATGCAATTTTGTAGCAATACCAGTTATTTACTATACTATTAATCAGTTTTTAAACATAATTAAATTCTGAGAACACATAGCCAAAATACAGTAGTTTCAATTCATATGGTGAGGGTAATCCAGCACCAGGTGCATAAGAGCACACTAGATCCAAGCTGGCCACCCACCTACAAATAAAGGCAAACCCTGGCAGCTATGTTAGAACATGGCACCACTGCACAGGTAATAGTGCACTTCAGGTAAGGTACCAGAGTTGGTACACTTAATGTTTAACAACCTATTAATCTTGTAAACCATGTGTTTTACTGGGATCTTTGGCTGCTTCATAAAGGAATTTCTGAGACTGGTCTTGCACTGATTGCAACAATGCTGTTGGTTTTGAGTTTGTTTTCATACCCTGCACCAGAGGTGGGATTTCTGGTACAGACAAATACCGATGCAACCAACAGACATGCTTAACATATTAGACATTGATTTACATGTATGTAGTTTCCTGGAGAATTGATATTAAGTTTTTTTAAATGGTGCTATTTAGAAATTAATAGCTACTATACTGTTGGGTTAATGCTCAGGTATCATTTTTTGAGGGGAAAAAAATCGCCACAGAGTAAGGGAGATTCCAAAATACTGGTGTATTACTGCAGTTAGTCCATTATTGAGCAGAAAATGAAATTGAAGTTGGAGAAAAAGTTTGTCCTGGAAATAAAAAAGGTGTAGTTGCAGCTCCATCCTTGGCTGGATATTCTTGAAATCTCATACTGATGCACTTTTACATTTACATTTTTACAAACTAAAATACAACATTGTAAGATTATGGAGATTTTTTTGGAGATATTCAAAGAAAATCATTTATAACCTGTTATCCTCTCTTCTGCTAAGCTGTGCCTGCTGTTGCAGTATGCATGAAACATAAAATTGGAACTACTCTACACAAAGATTTAATTCCAAATGCACCTACTATTGTCAGGCTGTATGTTACAGGCATCATTCTGTTTTGAAATGGATGTTCTTGTGCATTTATCTTTCACAGACTGGCTCTTGTGAAGTCCTTATTCCATTGTTACCGCACTAGATTGCTAATGGTGATCAGTAATATCCTTCCATGGGAGAAGCTTGACTGAAAATCTACAAATTATTCACTCTTCCAGCAACACTACTGGGATGTGTTTGGGGTAGTATATCTCTGGATCCTCATCGTCTTACCTATTTACTATATTTTTTTCACGGGAGAAGAGGATCCCCGCTGGAAAATCATCCAAATGGAAATTTAAGCTCCTCAGATCGACAGAGACAGAACTCAGTCTCCACCAAGGCACAGGTAATTCCACAAAGATGAGTACACACACTGATTCAGGCACAGTGGCTTTAGTAATGCAAATAACTAGACCTTGTCAACTGTAAGAAAAGAAAGTAGGCCTGTGACAACAGCCCTACAGACTTCGAAGGCTGGTGAGCAACCTCAAGTCAAGGTCAGAAAAACTCTGCATCTAGCATGCTCAGTCTCCAGCCTCAGAACATGTGGATCTCAGTTCCCACTACCTGTAGTATCTAGAGTAACAACGTGATTTTTAAAGTAATTAAACTTTTTCCTACACAACAGAACTTACACCTGTTTGACTGCCCATCCAAGTGCTAATTGGAAAGCAGATTTCTCAATTTGCCCTATAGTTGTAATGAAAAATGTTATCTTTATTTTAAATGTACACCCTGTACTGTATTAAATACAGCAAAAGCTACAGTTTTTACAGTGTGCTATTTGATTTTTTCCTTATGTCAAAGCTGGGACATGCACCAGGTCCATGGGAAGTGCTAAAAGATCTCCACTATCTAAAACACTGGCACATGCTGCAATTCCTGTTACAGCAATACCATTACAGCAATATCACAACTATTGCAAAACACATTAAAAAGTAAGTCTTATAGTTAACTGCTCATGATCTTCTGCAGAGAGCCATACTCTGAACTTTTCAAGAGACACAGCAAATAATAGTGATTTTCTTTTCCAGTACACATTAGTGTTACTAAAACAAAAGGAGAAATTTGGCACCCTACCCCCCCTGCCCAATTGTATCAGTATTTACAATAAAATAATCTCATTTTAGAAGAATTTTATAAGTTGCTAAGAACTCAGTATTTAAGTTCTAATATTATTCTAGGAAAAAACATAGTACTTTTATACAAAAGAAAAAATATTCTCAATTTGGAATGTTATTTTTATGATCAAATACAAACTGCTCTCAAGAGCAAATATATAACAGAACTGCTGACACAGCCTAAAGTATGGCTGTGTGAATGCTGCAGAAAAAGCTATTTCAGAAAACATTTTTAGCAATAGGAGAAGTCCAACTTTGTTTAAACCTGAATTTATTTTTTTTTTTTACAATATCAAGTAATGTTAACAGCATGCTGAAAATGTTAAGGCTAAGTGTACAGTGTCAAAATAGATTGAATCTCTCTGAAAACTGGAAATTCAAGCTTTTTAAACATAATCCAGATGTTTGGCTTTTAATCATATTTCAAGAAAGAGGAAACTTATGCAATAGAAAATTCATACATGCATATTTCATTAGTGTCTTTCCTATCACTGAATTAAAAATTTCTAACATATGTTTTCCTCAAACAGATAATGTTTTAAATTAGAATGGTTGGCAAGAAGTTGTACACCTCACAAATGTCACTGGAGTATTTTAAATTAAAATACAATATTTCATTTTTTATGTTATTAACAGCTTTGATAGCAAATGCTATTGCAGTGATCATTTTTGGCCTTATCAATAGGAAGTTCAATAGTCCCTGAAACAAACTAAGCATATAAAGATGACTGAACAGCAAGAACGAAGGACTAGACTTCTTCAGAATACCTGAGACTGATAACACTGTGACAGACCTGTGAGTATTTAACACAGATGCTTTCCATCTTCCTCATTGGTGATCAAAACAGGACAATGCTATGTTTCTTCAGCAAAAACCAGACAATCCTGAAGGTGACAGAACTTTTTCCAAGATATATTTCAATTCTAGAACAATAACAACAACACTAGATTTGCTGAATAATATTTAAAGGACTATATCACAGTGACCGTTGTTTCTAAAAGCCAATATAAGTGATAAATTGTATGATTTTTTTTAACCTCCAGTCTTAGAAAATTAGACTATGAGTTCATTTGTAAAAATGGAGTTTCTGAATGTAATAATATTTTAATATTTTAAATAATTTAAGACAGAACTGAAGCAATAAATATGAGATGAACTATCACACATATAATGGGAAAAGGGAAAAAGACGAAAAAATTCTGCCTCTGGCTACCTGCATGAGGCATTTGGAATGGAATGAGATGTGACTATGGATTTCAGGTCTGTGTAGGAATGTTGGAAACAAAACAATGCAGGACATGCTGAAAGCATCTCTCTGTATCTCCAGCAGCTGCTGTGCCTAGGAGAGACACTTTGCCTCTGTCAAAGAGCCACCAGCAAGGGTATACCTGTGAAGCCTTTTACAGGCTCAAGCTTGCTATGTTTCAGTGAATTGCAAACTTGCACCAGTCATGTGAGATAGACAAATACTAGTCTTTGATTTAATATGGGAAACTGAGGTACAGATGGACACCACGCATAGCCCCAGACAGAGAAGGTATCTGATGTGGGAACACAAGTCTTCCAATAGTCACTCCACTATTATGTCCAAGAGAATATGTTTTCTGAGCTCAGAACTACTTAACACTCCGTTTCACACTAGACTAAAAAAAAAAAATAGTTATAGCACCGACAGCATATTTTAGCCACTGCAGAAAATAGCTCTACACATTCTTACATTCGCAATGATATTTAGGAACTAACACTAATAGTTACCTTTAAAAGAGTATGAGAATGCAGTGACACTGAACTCATTTTGTGACTGAACAACTATCGAGACAGAAACAAAAGAAGCTTTCCCTCTGTTTCTTTCTATTTCCCTCATTTCAGGTGTCTGTTCTCAAGGATTTATGGTGCTGCTATATATGAACTCTGCTATTTGTTGGCATGATGAAAGCTGAAAGTTTCTTCTCATCTCTAATGGCATTCTGCCAAAATATTCTCTGGCAAAACTTGGGTTGATTCACAGATCTGATGTTCAAATATTGTCATAATCTAACCTCCCCACTTGTATAAAATGCACCCTAATCTTATCATCTCTACGTATATTAAGCTCTCAGATTTCTGGCTTGGAGAAAATCTTTTGTTATTGCATCTGTCCCTGACTTAAAGACACAAATAATAGTAAATTCACAGAATTCCTTGGTAAAATGATAAACAACTAGCTTATTTCACTGTTAGAAAATTTATGCCTCATTCCTAGGCATAATAGTAATTTGCTTACTTTTAACTTCCAGATGTTTTATCTTCTTAGAGAGTTGCCAATAGCTTGAATGTCTGTGAAAGCATGAAGTTACTACAAGAATCAAACGTGAAAACAGATTACTTACATTGATCTTGAGTTATCTCTGTTTGGTGTTTCTGGGATTACAATTTATAGAACCATAACATAGAGAAGATGAACTATTTTTGCAGAGGCTAGTAAACTCAAATACATGCATTTTGGAGATACTTAAGGTGGTTTGGTTTTTCTTAGGAAGCAATTTTTTGATAAGTTGGCTTGGATATAAATGAAAAGCTATGGACTTGGATTTAATTTGTGCTTATGGACAGCATTGCCTGTACTTCCATTTTGGCTTATGCTTGTTGGATTCTCCTGGTTCACTTAAAGATTGATGCTATTTGTGCTGGAAAGACAAATAGGGAGCAGGAGAAAAAGAACATAGCAGCAGGTGAAATTGATGACAAAAAAGACCACGTTCAGAGTACAAATGCTATACGTGCTCTCATGGAATAACACCACTGAACATCAGAAATCCTCATAATCAATGAGAGTTTCATCCACAACATGAGTATTTTCTACTGTGCACTATCAACTGCTCTAGATTCACTCTGGAAATTGTCAAGTTGAATGTGAAGTGAACTTGACAGACCAGGGAATCTGCCCCTTTGTGTTTAGCATTTTGTAATGAACAGCATAATGCCTGCATAGTAACAGAATCTGTCTTAAGGCAATTTTAAAAAAAATAGATCTCTAAAGATACAACAGCAACAAAACTGTAGAAACTGATTTCAGCAAAAAACCATCAAAACTTCATGATGACGTTGTCTCACTGAAATGCTAATCTCTGTGCTCTAAACGAACTGATAAACTGGTAGCTATAGTATCGATATCCAAATCTATGTAACACTTGCAATGTCAGTGGACATAGAGACTCATAAGTTATTGATATTTTCATGTCTGAATTCTACTTAAAATGAAACAGGACATGTCTTGAAAATGGGAAAAGATATGCATATATCTGAGAAGGGAAAAAAATGCTTCAAAGGACTGCAGCAGCAGGAAATACCAGGACACAAAACCAGTACAGAAGTAATATAATACAAAGCAAATTTAGGATATTTTGAATGTACTTCAGCTATAGTGAACACTAGGGAAGACATGAACTTTTGTCTTTCTGGCATTCTCTCAAGAGATTCTGGTCCTGCTTTGTGGAAAGCCTGTTCTGGTAACCACGTATGCCACGAAAGCTGCCTGGCTGTTCAAATATAAATTGAAAAGATCTGTGGCCATTAAAAAAAGATATATGCTTACAGTAATGTCTATTGATGTCTTCAACTTTACCTGCTGTCTGTTTAATAGATGTTTGTTATGGGAATATGTGTAGGGAATTTAGTAGTCCCAAACAAAGATGGAAAAATGTAAGAAAACAAATCAGAAAGGATGATAAAGAACAAAATTCCATTGCCTCTTCTGTGTTTTTCAAAAATTTTAAGGAATATGTTCTATTGAGAATATCAGCAAAATATGTGACTGATTTTTATGGTGACAGAACCTTAGTCAATGATATCTGCACTTAAGTGACATGAATAAAGTGGTCTCACTTCTAGGTTTAAGTGGCTGTATTTCCTATCTTAACAACCATTTTACAATTACAAACAATTCTAAAAATAAAAAAGTACACCTTGTTGAATACTCCACATTCTTAACACTACTACATTACCTTTTTTCAAATCTATGTCTAAGTCAACTATTCTAGGCCATTTTGTTTGCTATTTTGCTAGAGGTATAATATGTTGCTATAGAACTGAAGTCCAAAGAAACAGAAGTAATGAATACATATTTTAGAACAGGCCATAGAGCTTTTGTACATTAAATTACTACACTAGCAGTACATTAACCCTATTAAAGTTAATTTTTACAGCTCATTGGTGATTGGCATTTGGTACTGATGTTTGAAGAATTGCCATTGTATTGGTTTGATTCTATGCTTCTTTAGTAAAGTGCAAAAGAAATTGAAGAAGCAGGAATTAACTGTCCTTTGGTAAAACTCTTAAGCTCATAAGAAAAAAGTTCAAATATTTAAACCATGCAAAAGTCTTTAGGGACATTATATTTGTTTTTCATTTTCCAACATTTCATAGGCTGAAAAAGTCCCACTAGTATGAATACATTTACACTTGATTGGTACCACAAAAAAAGACCACGTTCAGACTACAAACGTCACACTTGCTCTCATGAAATAACACCACTGAACATCAGAAATCTTAATAAACATTACAGCAGACCCTTCTCAGGACGTGAGTGAACATGCCGACAGCACAGTGTAGTAAGCCACCTGCTGGCCAAATCAGCCAATTAGCAAGTTTAATCTAATAATTAGAATATCATACAAAGAAGAGATAAACATAAAAGAAGTGCATAAACCCCATCAACTAAAGACTATTGGAACCAATGCACATGTATATATAAAAGGGAGTGATTCTTCATCTTATTTTGGGTTTTCCAAAAGTGATCACCATTTGAGTCTGGATACTGATTGATGAAATAATGTTCTCTCGTGTTAAAAACACACAGTAGCTATGTTCTTAGGCTTTTACAAACCACTTTATAAAGTAAGGCTCCCTGGCAGGTCATCTGTCACGCTATACCAGTCAGCTCCTCAGGAATGACTAGAGGAGAGTCTGGATATGAAAATCCTAAACTGTTTGTGAGTAGCTTCCCTGGGAACACAGGCTAAACAAAGATATGTTGGCTGGCATCACTCCTTAGAAGGATGTAGGAACTAAGACTACTGTGCCCATGGGTCTGGATCCAAATATAGCCATACAAATCAAGGACAATAGTCAATGTACTGACCACACTGTACACTCAGACTCACAAAAGCAGGGCATGTGAAATATAAGGACTGACAAGTTGCAGAAATGCCTGAACAAATGAGTTATTTTCAGAATTTCAGAAAGATCCTCAATTTCTAGATGACCTGACAACTAGAGATCAAAACATGGGAAAGTGCCTGGTTTTGAGATTTACTCAATCAGAATCTGCTGGTGTTAAAACCTGCAGCACCAGGATAGCAAATTCTGGCAGGTTAAGTCAGCAAGCTATAAGACATAGCTACAAAAACAATTCAAAGATGCAGCAGCTTCTGAAGAACCTGGAAAATGGACCATATGTTCCTGAAGGGAAGAATTTAGAGAGCACAAGAGCGCAATGCAGAATGCATGTGACTGGAGAAGGTGTGTTCTGTGCTATTGTTAGAATTATACAACCATAAGTATCAATAGAAAAAACTTTCCTCACAACACCTTTATAACAAATTCACAAAAATATCATATGTATGATCAAAATGGTCTATGCTGATTTTAACGAAACCAAAAGCCTGAAGATCTCCCATCACTCTGGGTCTCCCTGTTTGAAAAGTGGAGAGTTGTTCATGACACATACAGGCACCAATAAACATAACAGTTTTTGAATGGTGTGCAAGTTATTATAGTAGCATATTTCTAGTAACTGACTTGAAGGGAAGGAAACAGGAAAATGGCAGAAGATTAATTTTCTGGCATGAATTCACTTGGGTAAAATACAGGAAATATTTTTCCTCACTATTTAAACATACAGGGGCAAATCAGAATATTTTAGCTACCATTAGAGTATACCTCAGCACTAAAGGCAAGATTTCCTACCATGGCAGTAAAAAGCATTGTCTATGAAAATGGTTAGTGCACAGAGAGAATACCCTGTTCTTCAGTCAAGATACAGCTCATGGAATGCATGGCTCTTAGAAGAGATGCAAAAAACTCCACCCATACACCCCACAAAAAAGGCAATGCCTGCTGGTGCTTGTTGCAGTTGGACAGCAATATTCAACATCTCTTTTAATCTGCCTTCAAACAGGAAGAGTTGAATTTAATTAATATGAACCAAACAGAAATGTTTCCATGAAATGCACACTTTATTGCTCAATATTTAATACTCTAACTTTGAAATGTGCAGAGAAGAGCAAAAAGAGCAAAGCTCACTTATTACTTATTTAGCATTTGTACTGTTAAACAAAATACATATATATATACATATACATATATATATATATATATATATATATGCACAACTGAGCTAAATGAAAACATGCTTCTTTAAATAGCTATATTCTCCTCTCTTTGCATCTTATCTAAATTCCTGAATATGTTAATCTAACTTTATGGATGACTGAGTATTGATCATTGATTTGTAGAAATAAATTCAGCACTGGCATTGAGGAAAAAAAACCAGGGAGGATGTGGGTCTGTCTGCAGCTGAAGGCAGCTGATGGTGTCTTAAAGGTGAGCTACTGCCCACCAGGTAACTCATGGGGAATTACTTCTGGAAGAAAAGTGCAATGTGCGTGAGAAGGGAAAAGTTGTGCTGTTGCTTCCAGGCACGACAAAAATTTCTAGTTTCACTGATTTTAGAAATGAGAGCTCTCTGAGGGTCTCAGATGGAAAGAATCCACTGTAATTCCAACTTATCCCACACTCATTCACTATTTCTGCTATGCGCCAGGAAAAATTAAAAAGGAACTGCTACAGGAGCTCTGTATCATCAGGAGATTCTCATAATGCCCAGTTCCTTCAAATAATTGTACTATTAAATGACTGGTATCTTGCTGAATTGCCCACCCCTCTTCTCCTCTCCCCTCCTCTTTTTTATTTTCTCTTGGTCATTAACCTTTTTTAATTCAGCACTTTGTACTGACCATGGCAAAAATCCATAGGCTTTTGCCAAGTGTGCAAAAAATTTGTAAAAGTGTTTGCTCGTGTCTGTTAAAGACAGAATTGTCTGCCAACTGTTCTGCCTGTTTTCCTGGGGTACTCCGAGTTTCTCCTGGCCAGCAGCAAAGTCCTTCAAAAATGAACATATGGTCGCCACAAATGACTCACATTCTTTCATGTTTTCTGCATTTAGATAAACATTCCTGTCCAGGTTTCCATTTAAGGGTTGTTTATGGATTGCCTCCTCTTTGACATTTCTGTTTCCTATGCTTAGACTGGCATCAGCCACTCACTACAGGAACGGTGTCAGGTCCATGTTACGCTGGAATACCCCTAGAAGCTCAGAATGATGAGCACAAAAGCCTACAGATACCTGACAAAATACACAACAGAAGAACGGCTCTGCTGTTCTTTCAGATCACTGTTCCAAAACATGTTTTTGACACCACGGTGAGCACTGTTGTCCTGGAAAAGAAAAACTGTAAAATATCCCATGTTTTTGGCATTTTGTGCAAATATTTTGGAATCAGTTTACACCAGGATTTTCTGATCAATAGTAAATGTTTTATCCATTATATTTTGTGGGGTCAGGGTCTTTGCTTTGCCACATTGCATTTTCCAGCAGTTTTACTAGACTAATGGAATTCCCTTTTGCTTCTCTCTAGGGTGATTTGGGGGATTTTCAATTTTACATGGAAGTGCTCATCTTCTTCATATATGTTATATTCAGCTAGAATGCCAGGGAGCAATCACAGTGACTTTCCTGTTTCTTTCAGATACTGCTTTGATTATTGTCTTTCAATTGAAACCAGAGCTTGGGTGAGTAGAATTCTTCTAAAACAACTGTAGTAAACTTTAAGAGATGGCATCTCTTATTTCAGCGGCTGTTTGTTGATTGACTGCACTTATTCACCGGTTTCATCATGATTTCATTGCCCATCTGCAGTGCTTGGTTGCATCTTTCCAGTCTAATTTTGCTCCTTATCAGTGTTGCTCTGCAGCTGACTCTATAATCCAGCTGGTATCAAATTAGTCATTGATCTAATAGCATAGTTGCAAATATAGCAATTGAATGCCTGGCAGCCTTCTGCATCACTAGAACACTGAGAATCTTTAGATTTGCTTAAGCCACATTACAAATATCTACTTCTTCATTAAAACCTTAAATTGTCAATGGTTTCAAACACTATATTTTAATTTCAAAGGTAACTGTGATATTCAATCTGGCTGTCTGCCTCTTTTTTGTCAAGAACATTTCTATTTCTACTTTTTCTGTTGCCTGTTACACTACATATGTTGCACTGAAATGCCAACATTTTCAGCCAGTGTGCATCTGCCCTGCTTCATGGGTTCTTTCAACTTACATCTATGCGTGTGTTCTGCTCTTTCTGTTCTGGCACTCCTCCGGATAGTTCTCCCACTGTTTGGAGACATATATTAGATTGGTTTTACCTTAATGTCTTCCCTCTGAATAGGAACTGTGTATTTCACAAGTGATCCTGGCAAAGAGATACAATTAAGAAATGTTTCATGTCTACAGTTACACATGGTTGCTCTAGTTCCTGGCACCTCACCATATCCTCTTTTTTTGTTTCTGGTTTTGGTTAAGTAAACTTTTTATAGCTTTTAATTTACTTTTCATTATTTGTATCCCTCTGACCAGTTCTTCATAGAGGCTAAAAATCATACACTCTTGCTGAAGAACCAAAATAATAGCAATGATATTTTTTAAGTAACAAAATGGGATCACATGACTGTCCACTTCTACCTCTGATGTGTTTAACTGATCTTTCAACACATGATAACAAGCTTAGAGTTCTTAAGAATTATTGTTCTTCCACCTACACAGTAGACACAGTAGAACGTGTCTGGATGAAGGCCATCAAAAAATAAGCATGTTAGTCTCAATACATGTTCAGCTTTAAAAAGCTACCACCAGAAAAATTATATATCTATAGTAGCCTATTTTTGAGAAAAAGTCATAGGTAAAGCAGAGATAATCAAACTCCAGTACAATCTCTGTCAAAATCTGGAAGTATCACAAATGACCTTCAAACTGGAGTATTGCATAAACATTATACAGGGGTACAAAAAATACCCTATACCCTCTTTTTGTGATATCAGAATGAGTGAGTGGTAGAGAGTCTGATCTTCATAGCCTCTTTATCCAATCAGTGGAGAAAGAGGTAAGAGAGAAAAGTGTTTTTCTGAAAATATTTCAGAGTACTTAACAAGCTTCTGCTCTGAATTACCCCTTAGAGAAAACTCCTCATGATGGGCTGGTCTACTTTGCTCCCATGGCAGTTAAACTAGTCTTCACATACCACTCCTTGTCCCAGTGCATTACTGGGCAAATGACAACCTCTGCATAGCTTTCCCTGCAGCTTGTGACACAGCTGGCACATGTCCTTCACATCTGTAATAGCACCTGTCATTCCAGAACAACAGGATGTGATGGGCTCCTCAACTCTTTCCCCCCACAAGCATCGCTTCATAGAGCCAACTTTAATATTTACAGTTTCATGGTCACTGGGATGCTATAGCAATCATGATTTCTGCAATACAACAGCACCCACAAGAAGTTAAGAACCACAAGTATTTCACACTGGCCACAGGAGTTGGCTGCAGCCTGCTCTAAGTCTCCACTGGACCCAATGCAACCACAACTGCAAAAATTATGAATTAAACTACAGTGATTGCTTATTTTAACTTGTTAGAAGGAGAAATTTGGACAAAATGCTGTAGCTAATTTTAGTAAAATATATTAAAAGTGTATACCACAAAGTAAAAATATCACCTAACCTTAAGCATGCAAAAAGATTTCAAATATATACACATAAATAATTTATATTGATATTTTACATATTTTCAATATATAAATACAGTCTATCATATATATTTATAAAAATAAAAATACAATACATATACAAATAAAAATTCAGGAGATTATAAACTGGTACACTTCACTGCAACTTATTTTTTATCATTTAGACATAAATTCATTGTATATATTGCCACTGAAAGTTTATGGAGATTTAGTGAATTTGGGTTTCATATAGAAAACCTGCCAAAAAGCTATTCTGTGGTCATTTGTTTTTTGTTTATTTTTATGAAAGAAATATTACAGTATTGATTATTTTTGAGGTATACTGATGAGGAGTAATTTGGAAAGGAAATAGTAGTTCCTGTATTATATTTATGAAGCAAAACATCATGGATAAACCATGTAGTTCCTATGAGTTTAAAAAAAAATCGTATTTTCTCCTGAACTATGATGTGGAAAGCTAGGGAAGTCCATTACAAATTGGCAACTAACTTGAGGAATAGATTAATAATACTATTGCCACCTATAATTTTTGCTCATTATATTTTTATTTTCACTGCTTTAAAATAGATACACCAAGCTACTAAAAAAAAATCAGTATCATGTCCACAGAGAGCTTCAAAAATTATGTTGTCATCATGTTATTAACATTCCTCATTTTATCTTATTTTAATACATTAACTGGAGAGACCAGTGGAAGGCAGCTTTAAAGTCTCATTGCTTAGGACCTTATCTTGCTATTTTATAGCAGCAAGGCCACAAACACAGAGCATGTGGAGTTGACTAAGATGTTTGACGTGATGACTGTAAATTGTCCATGTTTTGCAGCTGTAGTAAGGAATGGTGATGACAGCTATGTGGTACACATTTACTTTTGTTTGAAGTCAAATGCCTCTTTCATTCTAGACACACTGCTTTAATCTCCAAAAAGCTGTGCTGGTTTTTGCTACAAGCTCAGTAAATACTGCATTTCTACAATGTGAAGTTCATCGTCAACATCATGCTGGGAAGTAGTGGGAGAAACCCACTTATTCTGGGAAAATGCAAGAAGCCACTTCTTGCAGAAATACAGGGAGTCTGCTCCATAGAAATTACAACACTGTCTTCAAAAATGCATACTTACATTTGAAATATATTGTGAAAGCAACCAAGAAAAATGTAAAAATATATTTCACATTCTTTTTGTATTCAATTTCTAGATGTTTTAATTCTGTAGATGTGGCAATCAGTATTTTCCTATTGTAATTATACAAGACATTAAAACTTAACATTTCTCTGCTTTAAGTAAGAATTTTCCCAACAATATTTATATTTTCTGCTTTGAAAAATACAAAATTTGCCAGAGTTAGCAAGGAATTTAATCCTATTACATGAACATATGAACCACTGAAGAATGAACTAGTTGTTATAGGATGGGTCACAAAGGAATTTTTACTCTGTTCCCCAGTGCAACTGATGTGAAAATACTTGTGTAGAAAAATGTAACCAATTTCATCACCCCTTGTAATAAAAGAGTGGGAAACTTTGCTGTGTCAGGTCCTGAACTCATTTAGTTAACTTTATAATAGCAGTCAGACTTTTACTGCTATTTGATATATCATGCATTTTTGAGACCTCGCATACAAAACATGATTTTCCTAGCTAGTGGAGAAGGTCATAGATGTTCTTGATCTGCTGGGGGAAAAATAAATCCAGCCTAGTACATGAAAATAACTGAACTTTGTGAAAAGCAGTAATTGAAGCCAGTTTTGTGCAAAGTCATTTTAAAATACATGACAGTTAAAAACATACTACAGTGTAAGAAGCAAAGATTAACTTCCACTGAGGCAGGTATCAAACCATGTATGTAGACAAAAGTACAGACATACTATTATCTAAGTAATAGACACGCTATTTTTAATGAGTATCTCCATGGACATTATTTAGCAGATAGTATTTCCTTTTTTTTAACATATACTTTGTCAGATAAAATAAAAGCTTTCAATTTGGGACATAATTTGCTAATAGGATTAAAGTAATTTTTCATAAAGCTGGTGATTTTTGCAAGGTAGCCTAAAAGTTGATTAGCAAACTATAATGACTATTCTGATTGCAATTAAAAAGCCCTTCCAAATGGGTCAACACATCTAAGTGCTATCTGCAGTCATTTAGATTTTAACATCATGGTTATTACTTATTATCAGGCTGCACAATGAGATATTGATTACTTCTAACCTTTAGAGCTCAGAATTCAGGAAAAGTCAAGGCACTAGCATAGCCTACCTTTCCTGCTCAGTAAACTTATGGCCTTTAGTGGAATTCTAATGATTCCTATTGGCAAGGCAAAACTGAAATTAGTTTATTCTTTTGGCTCATGCAGAAATGATGACATGCCTAAGAATGCTGCATGCATAGCAGATTTTTAGTTACTCCCTACAAGGGGCTCAATCCTGAAGTGTGCTGAGAGCTTCCTCTAAACTGACAACCATCATTTTCTTCTGACTAAAACTGACTGTTTTAGTAATTGCATGCAGGCACTGATGAGTTACTAGACAGACAGAAAGCATCCTGGACTGTGCAGAATATGCAGCGTAGGAGCAAATATCTTCACATTTTATAGTTTATAACCAATCCCCTAAGCATATTGTCCAAATATATCACTCTGCAGGCTGTTAATCTTTTAATAAGTTTTCTTTATATGGAAAATCTACTTGAAATAAAGACTGAACCGCAATGCAGCTTCAGTAGGTACGCGGAATTTGCTTTAAATGGAACAAAGTAATCCAATTAAACTAATCTGGTTTACAAGTTAAAATGATACGAAGAACATTAATTGATCTTTATAGGCTACTGCTATTTGAGCCGTCTCTCTGTTTGCGCAGCATTTGGAACCGCTTTGCACATTTGTATCCTCTAACAGCAGAGAACTCAGGCCCCCAGTTCAGGAGAATTATGGGCAAGAGAAACATATAACTCTTATGTGTTAGATTAATTTGCAGAACACTTGGCATTTTATTGCCAAGTAGTCAAATTGTTCCAAGTTGTTCCGGAAGGTTGTTATTAATAGTATGTTTTCTGAGGAAAGTTCTGTCTACTTTTGGAACTGCATTTCTGTTGCCAAGGAAACTCCTTGAAGCACAGCATTCTAGGAGCACACTGCTGCTTTTGTTTGCCAGTATCCTATTCATATCATCTAAGTAAGCACTTTACATACTTTAGCCTCCAGTTTCAAATGTTGAAGTCTTTATGTATTTATATTACCACGTTAAATATAGTTTGTGCTTCTTTTTAAACTCAGGGACTCTTGCAAGATTATTTTAACAGTTGCATTAAAAAACAGTTTTTTGTGTTTTTTTTTTTTTCACAAGTTTGCAATAAATTAGTTTTAATTTGAATAATAGCTCCATAGGTTATAGCACTAGTCCTTAAGTGTTAATTATCTTTTCACTCTGAAATTAATGTAGTCATTTCCTACTGACTCCTCTACACCATTATTGAAGTGCTGAGGAAAACATGTCATTGAGTTCTGAGCCAGAACTGTTGTTGTGATTAATCCTGGTCACATGGCCAATCTCTGCCAAAAGGAGATCACTGAAAAAAGGTGACAAAGACAGTGATTTCCTGTCAGCAAAGAGTACGACAGGGCTGTCTAGAAGTGATGCAAATGAGGGAAACTTTCACCACGGTTTGTTTGATCCACTCCGGGCCACAGCACACTGAGCCAGCGAGAAAGGCACAATGGAGCAGCAGCACACCCAGAGGAGGAAATTAACTGCACCTTCCAAGCAGGCATAGAGCTTCCAGCAGGGAAACAAAAACTGCTGGGAGATTTTTTTTCCCCCTCAACTTTTTTTGAAATATATCCTTAGTTTTTGATGTGCATTTTTGTGTTATTTAATACAGTGGACCACTTCCCCTTGATGAAAGAGCTCAGCAGTTAACCTGTTTAAAAGCTGGACCAACTAAACGCTTTCAAAATCTTTGCACTACTACATATGGATCTTTTTCCATCTATCATAATTGTTGCTGAAGAATTACTAGTAAAAGACTTACGGCTTATGCAGTTTGCATTAAAACCACCATACACTGCTTGTAATCAGAAAAAAAAATATTTATTTTATTTGATATTTTCAAATGCTTGGTTAATTTTGTTCTGAACATACTAACAATTTTAACAATCATACTGTACTTATTTAAATAGGGTTTTAATCTAACACAATTAAGTTTTGCAATTAATCTTCAGAGCAAAATGGAAAGAATTATCATTAACTTTTCTTGACAGTTCTTGCAAATACTGATTTGCTTCATTTTTGAACATTCAAGGTACAGAATCACTCAAGTTCCTACTAAAGGGCTAATTAGCAGAGTTTAAATTCTTTGGGTTTGATCCTCCAGTAACAGCATATGAATACAGCTGAAGTCAATGCAAGTTCTGTGTACTTAGAGCTTATAAGATCAGGCTCACATGCAGAAGATTAAAATGAAATAAACATGATACATTTGGCATCAAACTGAGCTGTTATAGAAGTACAAAGAAGTAAGAATTCAAAACATGGAAGTGCTCCTTTTAGTTTTTTCTTAATTAATAGATAAAGCATTAGAGGAAAAATAAACTACCATCAATTCATTCTGTTACTGCCATTTTATCAAACACTAGCTGATTTTCAAAATCATTAGCTAGTTTAGGGCTATAAAGCAGAAATCATTTAGGTCTATGTTCTCTTTTTTTTTGAAATCTATGAACTGAAATCTAAGAAGTCTAGAGAAAGTAGTATATTCATATTCAGTATTACAAAAAATATGGCTATGCTGTTCCTATTATAAGGGCAAAATAAAACCTAGTGAAAGAGAGATAATAGGGATCCTAGTAAAAAACTGTGAAGTTCCTGGAATATTAGAAAAAAAAAATTAAGCTGAGAGTTGACTTAAATATATATTGCCTCTGAAAATAGATACTGTGAAAATACTCTAACCATGAAAATATATTTCATTTTACTATATACAATATTAGCATTTATATATTGTGTTATGTTGCTTTAATGTATGCTTGCCCCGTCTGAATTACCTGTTTCATCATTGCTCCTTCCCATTCATAGACTCCTTAGGGGCAATGATTACTGTTGGTAATAGTGATACCACAGCAGGTTCCCTGGCAGGGGCTGCTTGCTGAGCTGGCTCTGAGCCGCAATTACTTGTCAGCTCAGCAACTGAGAAGAGAGATCTGTGGTTTTAGGAGAATCCACGAAAATGCAGAGAATGCAATTAGCAGGTTCACATTTGAAGCTGTAATTGATAAAGAGAAACCAGAGCAAGACCTGTGTTTTCATAACACCCCACATCATTGAGGAGCTCTGGTAATAATAGCTGCCCGGGTTTCTGTCCCTGCAGACCAGAACGGCTGTGCTCTCTGGGAAGTGCAGGCAGTGCTCATGAGCACTCGACCATTCACGACTCAGAAAAAGTCTCCGAATAAAATGGGTGTCACCACTGATTAGAAGAGAGGTTTACTAGACCAGTTTTATGAAACTATTAATACTCTTTTTGAGGACATGATTCATTGTCACACAAATCTCTAAAATTAGGGATGGTAAAGAGATAGTGATTTACCTGGTCTTTGCTAGTGCAGAATTGTTCCCTCAATTCCATTAGCTAATGTTATCCTTTGTCTACTCATAAATGTCAGAAATTATCGGGCTTTCAACACTTTGAGAGGTTGCTCATTGTCGTGTTGGAGGTTTCTTCTTGTTTTTTGTTTTGGGTTTTTTTGGAAAGAATGATCGTTCTAAATGCAATGCACTTAAGATTTTTATATTACCTGCAAACATTCCTCCTGCTTTGTGGATGCTTCTCAGTCAACTCTTATGCAAACTCCACACCTCTAGTTAAGGCTTTTGTTTGTTCCTTAAAAATTTGCTTGCTGCTCTTACTAGAAAGGCAAACGCAGAGAATATTCACTGCGGAGGGCAAGGAGTCTATTCCTACCCTTCTTCAAGTGGTTTTGTAGTGACCAAGTACCAGATAAGCAGTTTTGACATGGGGGCTCAAATCTGGTCCAGTAGCCTGCGACCTCCTGGCACACAAATCAGCTGCCTGTTCTTTGGAGTCACTGCTGGTTTGCCTCTGCTGCACAGGCTGCAGAGTCAGCTACTCTGTCATACAAACCTTCTGCTTTCAGAAGTGTCATGCCTATCACAGTTCAGAATTTCATAATATTAAGAAACTATTCCCATTTTGCATATATAATATTATCCGTTTTTCCACCATATTATACTGCACATATTATTAAATTGTTGCCCTTTTTTACTCTTCTCATCATGCACTATTATCTCAGCCTTACCACCTATAATTATTTTTAGGGGTTACATTTGGAAATAAGAAAGGAAGTATACTAAATAGGATCTAAAATACTTGAACTGGCTGCTTAATCTTTGTTTCTTCTCATACTGATGGATGGTTTCTTACCATAAAATTTACGTTTATCAATTTGTTTTTTTAGTATAGGACTAAAACTAGCGGTTAAATTAGTCATGGTACAAGCTGGCCTTATATGGACAGGCACTAACTACCAAAACACCTTGTTTTAGACTCACAAGAAAATCTTTACTTATTTCTGACATTGTTTATTTCTGAGCCTGGCCAAGGCCAGGTCAGTTAATGTGTGATCAAGTCTGATGAAGTACTTACAGTGTTAGGAAAAAGACAATAGCAAAAATAACTGTCAAAACAAGAAATGGAGGCGAGTGAATGAAACTCAGAGCCTAAAATAGTTTGGATCCAAAATATATTTTGCATTTATAAACATATTTTAGCTCACATGACAACACCTTCTTACTGGGTATTTTAAATAGAATAACTAAAATAAGAAAGAATAAAATTCAAAGAGACTATCAAGAAAACAGGATGCTAAAGCAAGAAAAAAATCACTGTATTTAAGAAATTACCAAATCATGCAATCACAGAAGAAAGAGAACAACTTCTATTTGACCTTGAATATACCATCTATTTGATAAGAAATAAAAAAAAGCTAGAGGGTAGTTGTTTCTTGTCATTATAGTGTTGCTGATTCTGTGGTTAGTTATTAATTTTATTTTTTATGATTCACAATCTGCTCTTTGAAATATGCCATATGCTCAAAGCAATTCAAGGATGACAACTGTCAGAATTACTCCAATAAAAATTGCCTAAATGAGGAAGATTTACTGCAGCCTGATATTTCTGTCGAAAGCCCCTCCTTGTCCCCCCACCCCTCAGACCCATAGCTCCTCAGACACACAGTGAAGCCTGAATCAATTTTAGAATGAAGTCACACATTCTGAGGAAGTTCTTACAAGTATTATCTATCTAAAAGAAATGATAAATCTTCTGGATTAAGGCTGCAATGGCAAATAAAAGAAACCACATGTGTCTGTATGCATGTATGCACATATACACATACGTACACATACACACATATTTATATACATGTACATATATATATATAAATGCTAGAATTTGACCCTATAGCTTCACCCTACAAGTTCAAAATCATATTGCTCAAATCACAACCGAGTGTGAAAACTTAACATGACAATGTCTACTTTATGTGTAGCTAATAAAAATTAAATTGGAAGAGTCCTGAATTCTGGCAGCAGCAAACCAAAATCAAGGCAAATGTCTTTCTTTCCAGATGAGGTCTGAAAGGTGGATAAAAATCCAGCTGAAAGCTCCAATCAAAACACATTTTGTTAAAAGTTCCCATTTCATTTTTTTCGTTCATTTTGTTTCAGTCTATTTATTAATGCAGTTTCATTTATTTCTATTCATCTTGAAGACAAATCTTTGTCCTTCTATAGAATTACACCAAATAGAATGTGATAAAGGGAACTTTCTTGCAATTATGATGTCGGTGCAGCCTGTCAGTGCACAGGGGATGGAAATGAGGTTGGGGACAGGGAAGGGAATTCTAATAGACACCATGATACATACAATGAACGCAGCGATATCCTGTGAGAGAAAGACTTGTCAAGCTAATCAGATCTTCTATAGCTAGGTAAAAGCAGTAACGGTAGTGCTAACCTTGTAAAGATGCTGCTGCTGCTCCTCTGACATCATCAGGTCATGGCTGTCCATCACAATGGATTCCATGTCAATCAGCCAATCCCAGAGCTCCTGGTATTCTGAATCAAAGTCCAAAAGGCTGTAGATAAGGAACAAAATGTATTATGCATAAATACTGTGTAGTTGTTAAAATCTTGTATTAGAATAATATATTCTTGAAAACTCATGATTTTCCAAGTTATATTTCTAAAGAGACATTCTGTATTTATACAGTGTGGATGAAAATGAAAACTGAAATCCAGTTTAAGCCAGTGCCATGACCTAAATTCAGCAGCTGATGCCAAATCCTGACAACTGTTGGCATACTGCATTTGCTTCAAAAATTTTGAAATACAAATCCCATATAGGTGTTGTTTAATTATTTTTACAATGCTGGCTTTATATTGAGCAAATTTTGCAACAATCACCTTAATATAATTCAGACAAAAACAATATTTACATCAAAAAATTACTCAATCCACTCAGCCATCCCTCTGCTGTCTATCTGCCTATCTTAGTAAATATCCTACATTTATTTTCATGGATGAGTAGCTAGCATTTCAACTTAACGCCTTAAGATAGGCTTGAGTGAATATGGTAAGCCAGTGAGAACTAAGGCCAGATACAGTATTAGACAGGTGTTCCCTACAGACATGTAAGAAACAAAGGTAAGGACAGGAAGTCAAAACAATGAATCCTTGAATAGCCAGAAATCATTAAAATTCAAAGGAGGATCACTACGGTTTTCAACAAAATAAATCATTAGAATAAGGAGCTTAAAAGGATTAATGTGATTCTCTATTGAAAGCCTAGTGAATAAGTAAAGCATAGATTCTTCTAAAACACTGTGATGCAAGACAGAAAGTACATGCTGAAAAACTGCACATTCGTCAAATAGATACCACTTGAAAAGGGATCTTCAAATTTGCAAAATTGGAACTAACAAAAGCCTTGCCAGTATCAAAAAACTCCCATACTGATCAAAGAATAGCGCATGCTCCACTAAAGCTAATTTCTCCAATTATTAAGAACTTTTTTAGCGACTCAATTAAAAAAACAAGAAATGTTTCAACAGAGTAACAATAAACTACACACGCTTTTAATGTCATTAGTACTATTGCCGTTTTATTTGATATTAACTAGAGTACCACGTGTGTGGTAATTTTGAAAGCTTATAGATAAAGTTGTGACAAGTAGAACTGTCTTTGCTCAAGAAAGTAGGCAAGAGAGAAGAAAGCATTTGCCTTCTGCAGTATTATTTTCAATGAATTGACAACAAAGAAAGTATTGTATAAGGCACAAGCACTGATTCCTGCTTCTGAAGTAACCCTCTAGTTTAATCCACTGTACTTAGTATACTTTTACTTAATAATTTATGAGATGCACTTACTTAAAACTGCTTGCTGCCCTGAGAAGGTAAGCAGTGTTACCATAAAGAAAGAAGAGCAAGCACAAAAGGTCAGGTTACTATTATTGAAATATAAGTCTCATTTGGAGTTCAGGGCTTTTTTCCTGTTTCAGGAGGTATTTGACTCAGGTATCATGTGGAAACTAAAATAAAACTGAACTCCATTTTGAATTGTATATTTGGCAGTGTTACTGAATCTTCATCCCTTCCTCAGAAAGCAGTATTACCATTCCGCATCTTCAGTACCTACTGCTCCTTCTCTTCTCTTCCATCTTATCCAAATATTATTCAAAGACATAAAACTGACAGGCAGTTATTAAAACATATGTTCTATAAGAGAAGATGTTAGATTTCATAACCTGTAAATTGGTGCAGATTCAGTTGGACTTGGATGGTTTGTACCAGTGAAAATCCTAAATTAATATATGAAGATGATGTGAAACAAAGCCTACATACAGAATGGCATGGGATGTCCTTGGAAAATACAATAGGAAGTGGACTTGGATTTTTCTGTAATAGGCTGAAGATGTGCTGGGTCCAAACATCTGCTTTGTGTCTAAAGATCCATGTCTTACCTACAGTCCAAATTGGTCCACTTATTTGTGTATTGAAATGAACCAAGCCTTTAAAGGAACAGAAACACACTTTTCTCTGACCTTTATAAAATACAGATAAGCACTAGAAAACAGCTGAATATTTTGATTTCAAAGTAATGTTCTAAACAGAAACTGAACCCAAAACCAAGAGGGAGAGAAACAGGATTCACTGGAAAAAAGCCCAGGAAGGGATACAAGACAAAAGAGATTTGGTTTTGGTTTTCTTCCCCATAGATTACATAATGTACTTTTTTTTTTTTTTTTAAGTGCTTTTATTTTTGATTGGTTGGTTGGGGTTTTTTTGGGTTTTTTGTTTTTGGTTTGGGGTGGGGGTTGGGTTTTGGGTTTTTTGGTTTTTTTTTTTTTTTTTTTTGTTCTTTTTTTTTTTTTTTTTTTTTTTTTTTTTTGGTCTATTTTGGTTTTTATTGTTTGTTCTTGTTTTCTGAAGTAAAGTCAAGTCATATAGGAGTGTTTTTAAGCAACTGTCTATGGCAGTTATTTGCCTGAGCCTGAAGATAGCGAAGTCAGCCTACAGAGCATCATCAATATTTTTTTAATATGTTTTCAATACTTTCAATAGTTTTAGAATATCTCTGATACATATTTTTAAAACAGATTTTTTAAAATTAGTATCTTGCATCTAAATGAATGAATTTAGTGATCACTATTAAATTACTGTTTGGAAGAGGATGCAAGTTACTAAGCTGCTAAAAAGATATTCAAAAAAATCAAGAAATTGTAGGACTGGACAGAGATTAAGATTGAAACATATCTGCCAGTACTTCTGGGGTATATTTAGTATTTCTTTTTTATTCAGAATCTACTTTTCCTGAGCTTAGCAGATCTTTCTTTTATATCATAACAGGCAGAACCAGGGAAGGGAAGACTTCTGAAATACTGATGTGTGTCAAAGATGCAATTATCATAGAACAGATCCAATTTTGGTTGATTATACGAATTCACCAAACACTAAAAAATGAATAAATTAGTTCTTCTGTTTATTGAAAAAGAAAAAAATCCTCTATTAAAAGTACCCAAAGACTGCCAACAAAAATGCTATGATACTAGTTAAAGGGCAGGTAAAAACTGCTTCCTTGATGAAGTTTGTTGGCTAATAAGCTAAAACCATTAGCTATGTAATAACTAAAATTACATTAAGAAGTATATTTTGTCTCAGTAAACCAGGAATCAGATATGCAGAATTGCATGTCTAATCCCTTGAACCCTAAACATATTTCTTAAAATGTGGACACCAATTTATTATTTTGAATGAAAATTCATGAGCACCTTTCTCATGAGAAAACCAGTTCGTCTGTGGCATTAATAAATAAAAAGGAATGTGAAGCTATTTCCATCAGCCTTTTTCCCCATGTTTAACACGCACTTCCAGTTTGTAGTATTTCTTTGATGGCATAACTTACATGGCATTTAGAAGTACTGTAAACACAATGGTACACCCATCAAAAAATTCAGCCACATAAAATGTCCCTTCAAGTTTCCAGGTCATTTCAATTCAATTTTATGGAACTCTTTTCACTCTTTTTCAATAAAAACTAATGTTTTTATTAGGGAGATATAGGAGAATTCAAGTTATCGCCTTAACAGTTTTAAAACTTCCCTATGTTCAGCACATACTAAAAGCCCCCTCTAACGCATTTCTCTCATGCATAAAGGCCCAATACCCACTGATGACAGGATCTTAGGATCTGGCTTTCATGCTGTGCAATGGTGCTGTCCCTATCTCCCAACAGGACCTGAATGCACTCATCTCCAGTTTTGAGGGGATACAGTATTTCCAGCCAGATTTGCCACAACATTTTGCACCTGCCCAAAACTACTCTGGGGTACCTCTTACCTCCTGGCTAGCTGCTGTTCTCCTGTAGTGGATACTCATTCTTTTCTCTTTGTCACTTTGGCCATTTTCATGCTAATACACAAAAACCTTCTCTATTGCTGTTTTAACAAGATTACTGTTTTGCAGGAAATCTCTGGTTCCTTACACACCCACTAAAATCACACTATTCTGCAAATACTATGTTACCTATCTCAGTTTAGCTATTTCCTGCACAAAGTCATCTCCCAAATCTCCTACACACACACATACACACACGCACACATCATATAAAAAATTTGTTTAAAATAGCTCTTGTTCTCCCTGTACACATTCTTCTTTTTCCTAGATGAAACTTCCACAGCAGCAAATTGATAGATACCCTAATTTGTGCAAATGGCCCCTTCTCTGTAGAGATCTTGGTCTCCAGTTTGGTCATGCTACTGTGGAGTTTCTGTCCATGGTTTTTATGCAGTAAGGAAATGTTGCATCAATTATATTTTTAGATAGCTGAAAGGAATTTCCATTTTTTTTCCACACAGCACTTCAGATGGATTCAACTAAAAGTCTTCCAGCTGAATTTAGTCCCCACTAGTTTCTACAATGCCTGAATAAGTGGTATTGTCCTGGTCTGATTCCAGCCCTTTGGCCCCTGAAGTCACTGTTGAACCTCTAAGGTCTGAGATGGCCTTACGGGCCCAGAAGGGAGGCCACAACACTAAAAAGGTTTGAAATACTAGCAGATGATCATCCACAACACTAAAAGGTTTGAAATACGAGCAGATGATCATTTCCAGTTCAAAGCATATAATTACAAGTGAAAACAAGTGCATTTAAGAAACTACTTGATTATCACATATGGTATGTAGAGTCACAAACTGGATTTCTCTGTGAAGCATAAAGCTTTACATCCCCTCCCCTCAGGAAAATCAAGTGTCTGTTGATGTGTCTTACATCCTCCTCAATATTCCAACCTTAAGCCTTGCTCACATTCAGTGATGGCTGCAAAATTTGAAGCTGGTTTTGAAGATGTAGCCCTCAGTGTACATTTATATACATATACACACCAATTCTGAACAAATTATTTTTATGGCTGGCACTAGCTGTGCTGGCGTGTTTGAGAATCTGACAGATTTCTGCATATGTAATCAAGATCTCAGTAATCCTACATAATTAGCCCACATCAACTTTTCTAAAACAGCCATCTTTCTGTATAATAAGAGGGGATGTTTACAAGGCTCATTTGTCTTTACAGTTGTAATTTAATAAAACTGTGTTTCCAAGACCTGAACATTGAGTTAAAAATTGGAAAGGGAAATTCTGGAGATAAAGAACTCATGAACACCTTTGTCAATGACTTTTCTTGCCTAGGAAACTGCAGGCAAAAGTTCTATGCTACTTGCCAGTTACAAGGAAACTTCCATCAGGATGAGGGCATCCCCAAACAATGAGCACTAGATGGGTCCTTTGACCTGCTTTTGGCCTACACTGTTATGATCCCAGAGGTAGTTTTTTCTATGTTCATTTTGGGGCACTAGAAGTTGGAAGATATGGTTTTCAGAAGACCTTAAAGAAAAAGTCTTCTTCCAGAACTACAAGTTTCCTTGATTGTGAAAAAGAGAGCATTTTAGCATATTCCAGTGATTAATTTGTTCAAAATATTAAGAAACAATGCTTTTGAATGCACACTTTTATATATGATATACACGTGTATATATGTGCACTAACATTAATGAAAAGAAAAAACAAGTAGAGAAAAAACAGTCAAAAAAAAAAAGGAAAACAGTTAAAATAAGTGCTTTCTTGAAGTACAAAAACCTGGATGTTTGGACTACAATTGAATGGCTTCATATTCATATTTCTTAGTCATCAGGAGAACAATTATAGAGGTCTTGCAGAGATACGATTACATTATCAAGATTCTTCCTTGGAAGATGTTAAGAAATCAAATAATATGAAGCTGCTGGAGAAGAAAAGCCTAAAGAAAAAGGATACAAAAATTTTTTTTTAAATCCAGGTAGCAGTTTACTATTAGATAATAGGTGTTCCTATGAACAAACCATCATTTGGATAAATTATCCAGAACCCATTATTTTTGCATCCTTATAATTAAAAAAAAGAAGAGAGCAATAGAAACAGTTTTTCCCTGCCTCTTGGCCTAGGAAGAAAAATCCTGGTTAACTAGTAGTAAGAAAAAGTATATTGCGTAAAAAAATCCAAAACAGATCAGTGAGAATAAAACAACAAAAAGAATAGTTCCCTACCCATTACTTCCCACTGTGTGAACTTTTGACATATCAGCAAACTCTTCCTTTCGCTTGCTACTACTGTTGTACTGCTCACTGTACAGTTTTAAGGACATCTGTTCAACAGCATCTCTTTGTGCTTCCAGATAGCATAGCTGAACCTCAGCCTAGAAAAAGAAAACAAAGAGGGGAAAAAACAAAACAGAACATTAAAAAAATAATTCAGAAAGAATACATGTAAAACAAGTATTTTTTGACTGCAACAGTTTTAACCAAACTTTTCACACCATTAATTTTCTCCTTGTGATAGTGAAAAAGGCTGAACCATTAAGTCAGAGAAGAACTACAGCATAATCCTAAATGCTAGAAATGAACTATTGAAGTTTCTATCAGAGAATGTGTTATATATTCCATGAGGTGTATATCCAATCAAATGCTGCATAAAAATGTCTGGACATGAATAAAAAAGATATTAGAAACCAAGCACTGTGATAGAACAGGTAGACACATAAAGTTATATTTCTTACAGACATCAGGATTTATGTTGTTAACCCACTGTCTGTGCTTCATAATTAATGAAAGCTGTATTGCTATTGGTATTTTTCCTTCAAATAGTAATTGTAAACAAACCCAAGCAGATTGGCATTATTCACATTCTCCTTTTCTGTACATGGTACAGACTGATTACTCAGCAACTTTAATTGCAAGGAAAAAGGCAATAAGTGACGTGCTGTTTTCCATCAGCCTGTGCCTGTCCAGAAGAATGTGGAATAATATTTGGCATCATAACTTATTGAATAGACACTTTATTTATTGCAGCTGTGGTGATCAGTATTCTTCTGAGGCTCAGAGAACCAGATGACACAAGGATAAAATCTGCTGTTGGCCACACTTGCCCCCAGAAACAGCAGAAAGAACAGAGCGTAGAGTAAGTTCAAAAGCACTTTGGGGCCAATATGCCATTGTTTTCTTTTAATATACTTCATTGAAAGAAAAACACAAATTCTGATAAGGCTTCAAAATCGCTACTTTTGTGTAACTACATACTGCTATTTCCATTAGGAATGGAATACCTGCTTAACTATTTGGTGCTATGGCAAGTAAATGCAAACAGCATGGAGGAAATTTTGTATAAGGACTCTCCTGTATTTTCTGCTGTGGGAGGAAGGGAAGTAAAGAGTTTATTTGTTTGCTGACAGCACAGCAGAGTTACCAATCTGTGGAACAACAGAAGCCATAAAGAGAAAGTAGTGAAACGGCTAGAGAGAAGGTCAGTCTGTAAAATGTAAGAAAAATGCAAGCAAGTGAAGGGAAACAGGCACTGAAGAATGTCAGTAGGGAAAGTCTGAAAGAAGGCTGGAATGTCTTTATAAGCTAGTGGCAATAACAGTTTCTATATTTGTTTTGGCGTTGCCTTGGTGTAATTTTTGCTGAAAAGTAATGTAAGTTATTTGGAAATTCCATTTCCTTTTAAAATTTCTCATTCAAACTTCTATAGCTTTCTCTCTCAGCTGCTTCTTAACAGTGAAATTAGTTATGTTTTTCAATAAATCCCAATATGTTTTTGAGAAATTAAAAAACAAACCAGCATTAAAAAAAAAAAAAAAAAAAAGAAAAAAAAAAAAAAAAAAAAAAAAAACCAAAAAACAAAAAAAAAAAAAAAAAAAAAAAAATTTTCCAAAGAAAAATTTTTTTGAAAAAATAAAAAAAAAACCACCATAAAAAAAAAAAAAAAAAAAAAAAAAAAAAAAAAAAAAGAAAAAAAAAACCCAACAAACCAGAAAATACAGAAAATGCTAACAATTTTCCAAGGAGATAGAAGATAAAAATTCTGACTATTCCATGCAGGTCTTTCACTGTGTATTTAAATATAATTCAAGGCTTTTGTACCTATTTTAAAATACTGGAAAATTAAACCATAGCAGTTACCAGTGAAGAAATATTATCTAAACTAGCTGGGACTGTCCAGTTAGAGTAAAATGCTAAGGTTTGAGAGAGCTATAAAACTACTCTGTTTTCTCAGAAACTATAATTAAAATTGCCATTTATATAACTCAGAAACAATCATGGCAGCAAATAACCTGCACCACCTTCCTGTTCCCCTTCCACCCCCAAGTGCGTTTTCCTCTGACCTGATAAAGTCCACTTCCACAGTATGCAGAGGTTACTGAACAAATTTCTTTTTTTGGAAGGATTCTTCACCAGCAGGGATAGTCTTTCAGCAGAGTATTTTGCATTGTCCACATAAAGCTATAAATGTGTTCTTTTGATTTATTTTTACCACAAAGCAGTAATCCACTGTATCATTTTAATTTCCGTTATGTATGTTGACATGTTCAGTCTTAAAGCCCTGCTGTCAATGACCAGTAAATTTCTAAAACAATTAGATCTGTCAGTTAAAATCCGTGAGTGTTTTAAGCCTACAGGGGAAATCTGTGGAAAAATTCCCTTATTTTCAGGACAGGTTTGTAAATCAAGATAAGTAATTCCTACTTTTTTAGCTATGAGTTTTGGCTGGAATTTAGGTAGAGGTTTCAGGGTCTTCTTGGCTATTATTGAAATTGTGTACACAACCTTCCTTATCCCCTCCCACCCTAAGACTCCAAAAAGAGGGAGTAGCCTAAGCTCTGGAACATCACATATCGTAATTAAAACTGAGCCCTGAATTGTATGAACACAGGCTATTTCTTAAATAGCCAAACTATCACAATAATTACATCGTTTTTTTCCCTTGTATTTTCTAATTCCCCATCCTACAATTTCCTCTGTATTTTAAAATAAAAAATGTTAAAAATAAAGGCAGCAGCTTTTCACAGGTTGGTCATACCCTGTTTACTTGCAAAATATTTGTAGGCAAACCAATAATGAATATGGAAAATGGGAGAAGAAAAAGAACGATTAAATCGAATAGTGGGGGGAAGGAAAAGCAGGATGTAAAGGGCAAGTAAATATATGAAGAGGGATAAATAAGAATTCACTATTTCTTCCTTGAAGCTATAAGGCCCTCTTATACTAAGGATTATGAACTCCATCAACATCATACCCTATGACGCCTGAATACAACCCAGTTCCTTCAGTTCAGAAATATGACCTCTCTATAAATCAACTATTTTTATTTTTAAACTCAATTTCTATCTTCAACGTTCGTGAACAATTACAGCAACTCAAACTCAGACAGCACAGAGTTTCAGATGGATCTCTCTGATTTCTTTTCTCTATGTATTCATCTATCTCACTGTTGCACTTAAGCTTTTTTTTTTTTTTGTCTCTGTTATACTGATATCAACTGCAAATCCAAAGAGGCTTTGAAGACCTTGAGTAGGTATTGATCAGTTTAAGTCTCAAAAAAATACATTTTACACAATCTGAGCTAACAGGTACAAGGCACAATGTAGGAAAAAACACAGAGCACAGATAAGCAATCAACCTACTGCAGTTTATTTTCTACTTAAAATCTTTAGTGGTAATGAAGAACTAGTTTTGCAATATTCTGGGAGAAAAAAGTAACAACTTTAAAAATTCCTAATCAAATATAGAAAAGCTACTTGATTTACATTTGAACATACATTGTGTGTATTTTCAGATTGCCCTACATACAATTTTCATTACATAACACAAACTTCAAGAACAATCTCTACAACAAACACACTTTTATGGACACAGATATCTAGCAAACCCTGAAAAATCTACTGGGATATGCATAGTCCCAAATATTGCTAATAGAAATTGGGTGGGAGGTAATAATTTGCTTACTCCTAGTGCCCCATCTTAGAATAGAAATTCAGTTTCTTCTCTTTTTTTTTTTTTTTTTGAGGATGTAGTACATCTGAATATGTGAAAAATTGAAAACGAAGGAAAAAATTGGCGAGTAATTATACACAGCAGTAGTTTTCCACTTCATGGTCCTCTTCTAAGTGACCATTTTTGCAATAAAAACATAATGAAGATGCTGATGACAGTCTTGTTACACACTTCTAGAGATTTCCTACCTACTAGGATAGAATGAATTTAAACATATTCTGTTGTAAATTAAACTTAAATATTTCCAATAATCGAATGACAAAATTCTCTCATTTTCCTGAGCCTGAAGGAACCAGTCTCTGAACAAGACTATGAAAAAACTGCAGTTTGGTAAAAAAGTGAAAAAAAATCTAGACTAGTGCCTAACACTCAGTTCTAGTGATTGATTAATAATGGTAAATAATTTCAATGCTATTTTCTAAAGCTCATTTTCTAAAAACCAAGAACTTACAAATAAATTGGGAGAGCCTGGGGTACAAATCTGTTCCTTAAGTCTGGCTTTGCATGACAACATAAAACGTCCTTTACTATACAGATCACTAAATAACATGAAGGAGTAATCAGTGACAATACAAATCAATGAAAATACATTGCATTTCTTGTTAGACCTACGTGTTGGAATGACCTTATTCTGAAATGGAGAAAGACAAGGGATAATGACTCATACTGTAGGAGGAAGGAGACTGAAAGGTTATATTGCATAATGTGTCAAACAAGAGACTCAAAACTTACACCAATGTAAATTGGAGATTTGAACTCAGAGCTAGTGATTTTCTGCTGCAGTTTTTTATTATTATTATTATTTTGGAATTCACTAGAATAAATATCATTGATTTGGTGTTGAAAGGAAAGTATTTTCAGACAGTGTCTCCCAGGGAGCACAAGTGATTTGTTATGAACCATGTTACTGTAGGCAAATGATTCTGTGTTTTAGATATACAAATTATATAAAATACATTCAGTTAAATATAAATGATGAAAGTATTCTATCTTGCATTACCCTTTTCCTACAGTTCTGTAGAGAAACTTTACTTCTGCCACACTACACTGTAATTAGTGAGAATTATATAAAAAATACAGACATTTCATTCCTCTGCCATTATCTGAACTTAAGTTGAATAAGAACAGCCTCTGAAATTAAAGCACACAATCCAGTTTCTGCCAATGAGGAGGTGGTCAGATGGTCCCAGGGAGCATGTAGACTTAGAATACTAACCCATATGTATATTTTAAAGAACTGCAAACTCAGATGTCCCTTTTTAAAAGGATGCACATTCCAGCTTGTCACTCTGTATATCTGCAATTGGTGAAATTTCTTGAGATTTAAAATTGAGAATAATTTTTTTACAGAATTAAGTTGATAAGAGTAGCATTTATGTACTTAAATACTCAAGCATTTTCTTCTGTCACAATATTCTGAATACTTGTCCACGTATTTATTAGAAGGCTTTATTACAGAAGCCAAAAAAGACCCTGGCTCTGTCACAGTACGGCTACCGAATAAAATTATGTTGAGAATTATATGGCTCAGAATATCTTCCATGAAGATGTATATTATAGAAAGCATTCTTTGGCAGGCAACAGTTTGTCCAAAAACTATACAGACAGACTTGATCATCCATCATGCCATCCCTACAACCAGCCAACAGGTCTTCTATTGAAGAAAACACCTAAGGTAGAAGGAATACTTTTAAGAAGTCACACCAGCATTTTAAAAGGCATTGTGTAACAGAATAATAGGATCATTTAGGTTGGAAATGCCTTGAAGATCACTGGGCCATCATTTGGCAGCATTGGGCTTCTTGGACTTCAAGTGACTGCTTCTACCCTAAGTTCAGGCATTTGATTTCCCCCCCTTACTCTGCATAATTAAAACAGAGACCTTGCTGCTATAGAATACATTCTTAGTTTGTTCCTCTTCCTTCTTTTGGCTTCCTTGACTATTCATCTTGCACACTCTCTTCAGAACTGAATCAAATTTTTTTTAAAAAATCCTGTATCATGAAATATGTTTACTTTGCGCTGAATATTTAAGAGTCCTATTAAAAGGGACACACTGTGTTTTGATCATGCAGGAAATTAATTCTGTTAATCAGGGCATGCTTGTTACCAGTTAAAATCTTAGCTAAGTGTTTCTATTGTCATAAATCTCAGAAATGTTTTTATATCAAGAATAATGTTATTGCTTCATTTTTCAGTGTGCTGAAACCATCACAACAATGTGAAACTGCCACACAGAATGAGCAAAATTACAAGACAACAACATTTGTTCATATCAAGGTACTTAAACTCCATGTAGAGTTTAAGTAACAGCACAGTAGGATCTTTACACTATAAAATAAAATAAAATTTTAGATAGGTAGGGCTGTGTTATAGCAAGAAGAACTTCAGGCAATTCTCAGAGCCATCAGAAATTATGGGAGGAGGGGTTGGGGGAAGCCTACAAAATAAGAGCAACACCTTTTTGCAGGGTTTCTCTTGGCTTTCAGAAATCAATGACCTGTGACTTCAGGACTGGGGAATGCAAATGCTAACAGTAGTGTGGCCTTAGCAGCATTGTCTGACCACATCCATGAAGATGCAATGATCATACTGCTAATTTAAAATCTGCACCTCTTGTGTCTTTATTCCTGACTATTCACCTGCCTCTCATTCTGTTGAGGGTAACATTAAACACAACACAAGAGCATGGCATGCCCTGTGCATTATACAGATCTCAGTTATAAACCCAGGGAAGTTCCCTACATCATAAATATCAAAAAGCATTGAAGAAAAGTATGAAAGAATTAACCTCTCCAGAGGTTAATGAATAGTTTCTGACAACAGCATCCCAAAATTGCCAGGTGAAAAAAAGTTCTCATAAGACAGGAAATTGTATAAAGGCTGGGACCCTTTTCTACTTTTCTTGTCTTGCAGGTCTGCATGTCCAGCCTGCAGAAAGAGAGTGACAGAGAGTCTAATAATTGGGGGCCAGGTGGGGAACAGGCTTGCTCTAACAATGGAAAGGGCTGGGATGACAGAACAGTGTTTGCTAAAGACATGTGGAAGACACAAATTAACAAGGATGCAGATCCAGCCAAACCCATCAACATAATAGAGTGCATTTCTTTGTAGCTGCCACATGCCTTCCATCTCCTTCAGTGACACCTCTTCATATGCCACAACAACTGTAAACCCAAACAGTCAAATTCTTATAAAACAGCTTATTTTTTTCCCCTACTAAGTCCATTTTAAACTTCTAGATGCTTGAGAAATGCTACATGTTTATTAACCTAATAATTAAAAATATGTGTGTACTTAATAACTAGTTCCAAAATTTCCTAGACACATCAACTCACAAAACTGCAGAAGTTTTGACCTAAAATCTTCTTTTGATTCAATGTTTTGAGTCAAATATTTTGAGAGGTTCAATAGTGTCAAACATTCTGAAGTCAAAACTCCTACACTGTGTTCCTCAAAGACACTCACTGAATGCTTATTTAACTTGTTCTGAAATTGAAGAAGATTCTTTCCATGCCTTGGTAGTCTATTTGATGTTATGTTACCCCTAGAGACGTGAATGTTTTCTTACTACACAATTTTTTCCTCCTACAGGGAGAAATTACTGGGATTTATCAGCTTTTTAGATATTGAACTATTAATAACATAAAATTGTACAATATGAACACTAGTCTGTCTCCACTGCACAATTAAGCAAGAATAGTCAGACTCTGAAGGAGGATATGTCAACTAATGTAAATTAATTTATTTTAAAATAGCAGGGAAATGCAGGCTAAGTATTTTTCCCTTCACATTACTTTCCCTATCCATTTATCCAGATGAGTTTTAGCAAAAATATTAGTAATTATTCTAGCAACGACAAAACATATAGCTTAATATGTTGATTTGCGCAACTGCCTTGCTGTGTATAAAAATCAGGCACAGGCTGCTGCTCCTTTGAGTTTATTTATGCTCCTCTGATGAGGAGCCTCTTGACGCACCTGACACTTTCTGAGGTAGAGGGGAACTGTAAAAAGATAACTGTTTTAAACATAAAATATCTGTATTGCTAAGAGGTCAGCTTTGCTGCTGCTGACTTCATTGCAATTTGCATACTATTAAAGCATTACCCATAATGTTTGTAAAATTTAATTTTAAAGCTATGCTGTTAAAGATGTTTACTGAATTATAAACACCTAGGACATTTGGGAAATTTGTTAATACTGTGATAGTTATAGTATTTCTGCCTTACTTTGCTTCTTATTCAATCCCCTCACAAAAACACACTATTTTCTTTCATTTTATGACAATGAATCTCTTTAGCCATAAGCTGAGAAACTTAAAAAAAAGTATACTGCAACAGTACAGTAATCAAGATAACTTCTCCTCTTATTCTCAATATATTTAAGTTTGTTAAAAATGTCACTAACTTATTCACTTTTGCTGGTGCTGAGATCCAATTATACTCCTATAGTCTAGAGGTGATGGTTATGATTTTCTACTTCACTCTAATACAGGTTTTCTCATTAAATCTCACAGCTCGGTAATCACAGTCATCACATTTGTGTTTCAGTGCTGCATCCACACTCACATTCTCCTTCCCTGGATTTCCACCCTCCTTCCCCAGTCCCCTCCCCCAGATCTTTATTTACTTCCTAGCACAAACTGCAAAATTACAGATGTATAATGTGCAGCTACAATCTTTGCTTCTTTTTTTCTGCCAGACTAGCACTCTAACGCACTTCTTTTGGGAAGCACTGACATTAACTCTGTTACTACAGTACATGAAGTGCCGTTTCCTTTGAAGTACCATAAAAAAAGTTGTCCTTAGATGATAATGGAAAGGATGGAGTAAAGGAGGAACAACAAGAATCACTTTACATACTAATAACAACAATTTAGTTATCAAAACAGTACAGAACAAGCATGCTTTTATACTATTCTTTATAAAATTTAGCTTCCTAGGGTTCTAATAGTCTTTTCCTATGGTTCAGGAATGCACAGTAGCACTCAGCCCAGTGCCTGTATCCTTATTTCAAAGAGAATCATTCAAACCGACATCCACCCTGTCAAGAATCTTGACTTTGAGCTGCTAATGCAGAATAAAAATCAATATAAATTTTGATCATTTGATGAATATTTACTTCTTTCTTTCGAGCCTGGGGATTTAGAATTGAAAACTGCTGAATCAAGTCATTTTATTTTTTTTGTGTTTGTGCCAACACCAATTTACTACCCTCCTGAAAGTTCCTGAACAAGATGTCTCATGTGGCATTCATGTTGGTTTTTCCTGTCAATCATAACTGTGTGCCAGTAGGGAACCATAAACATTTTCCTTTCATACTCTTAGTTCTCCAAAAAGGAATATTTTGATTACTTCCCTGGAAAAAGGTAAACTTGTCTTATTTAGACATACTTTAAAATGCCTATGTCAATTTTTCTAGGATAGCTGCTGTGCCTATATTGAAACTATCCATTAAATATTTTATTTTCAGTATGAGTTGCTTCATAAAAAGGAACAGTTTACAATCACTGCAAGGTAAAGCTTAGTAGCACAAAACAGATAAAGATCTATATTGACATAATCACTTTCCCTATATATTTTCTGTAAAACTGCATGAAAATTCTAACCAATATAATGCAGACCAAATGTTTGTGAAAATGAAGATAGCAGGAGATAAAGAGATCCCACAAGTGGGCAATTAAGATATGACTTTAGTTTGCATTTCATCTTTAAAAGAAATGGGCCTTCAATCTCAATAAAAATAAGTTTATAAAAAAAGTGTATGTAAAGCTCCTATGTTTCCATAGTGACTGGGGTGGGGGTAAGAGAACAGGGAAAAGGAAAAACGATGCTTCTAAATTTGTAAAAGACCTAGATTAGTTTTACAAGAACTGTAAATGCAAGCAATTTTTCATCTTGCAAAATTTTTTTATATATGACTCAGTGGCTGACGGGCTTTATGTTGAGCAATTTTGTTGGTCTCTTATAAATGAAATAAAAGTGGCAGCAGCTGTCTTTCAGAAGGCTGATATAGGTTTGTGTAGTCATATGATATTATGTAGACAGATGTTTTAAATAAAATATTTAGATTGTTAGATACCTTGCTAGATACAAAGGCAATTATAGGATGTCTTTGCTAAATTAAATTTCTCATTCTTTTGAGAAGAAAAAAAGGGAATTGTCCTGGAAACTGTACCAACAGGAAATGATTCTAGATCTAAAACAGCTGGAGACTGTAACTAATATAAATTTGCCTGAAAATAAAAATTCTGTATGCCTCTAGAGACATGCAGCAACATGCAGTAAAACCAGATGTGATAAAATTCTTTTTTTAATAGCGTGTTTATATAGACATATAAAATATTAAGATAAGATCCACTCAGGTAGAGAGACTGTTCAAGGCTAAAAAAAAAGTAGCAGAATAATTAAAGCCCAAAATGGTACAAAAAGACTCATCTTTTTCTAACAATGAAAGATGCCCTTTTTTGGTGAACATTGCCTTTTCGGAAACATGTCAGACACCTTAATTTGACAACAATTCCAATGTGATAACACTATATAGCTTTAACAAGACAAAATACAGTGGAAAACTTTTCTCTCAGGAGTTTAAGGTAGATTTTGATTCACATCTATGTTATATGTATCAAAGTTCCAAAAATAACTTTAAAAGTAAAGCCAATATCCAGTACTCAAATTCCTTAGCTCCTTTATTTAGGTAAGCTTTCCACAGTGTATAAGGGAATTTTTCCAGAGCAAAGACTGTACATGAACCCTTCAAAAAATAAACTACTTATTCTATCTAGTCCATGTCTAACGTGACTTCACCAACATTCTATTTCCATTTTTGTTGCAAATACCACAGTATCACAGACTGCATTCTGTGTACTTGTAGCTTTAGTCTTTGTCAAGGCCTCTGTTACCAGCTTGTCATGACTCCAGAGGCCAAACCTGCACAGCTGATTTGGCTAAAGCACCCGAGCTCTTAACTTATAAAGAAAACATTCCAGGAGTATGAACGCCAAAATGCAAGAATAAGAGTTTTACAGGTCTGTCTTTCAAATCACCGTTAATAAAAATCCATCCAAATTTGCATAGCCACCTTCTTCCTTGTTCTCTAATACAATGATAGTCTAGCACTGCTTGTTCAGTTATTATTGCTTGCTTTCTAAGTAATTTTGTTCTGTAATTTAAACAACGAATTAAACTTTTTTTGTCTCATACTTAGAAAAACACTCCAGCTACATAAAACCAAATGAAGCATGCTCAAGATATCGGAAGTGCTGTATTATAGTCCCTATACAAGAGAAGTAAATGGTGTTAAAGATTCCTTTTAGAAAGCTTCAGGTTGGATTGCTTTCATTTTTTTCGAATAGCTTTAATTGGCTAAGTGCCTTTGGGCCAGCTAATACCCAGAGAGACCTAATCTCAGTAATCTTGTAAATACAATGATTTCAACAGATTTTCATCAAAGACATGACCATTACATGAGATTCTGCCTGTTTGGTGCTGTATTGTTTCTCATTTAGAATGTAGTTAAAATTGCCACTTTAATGCAAGATTTATTATGACAGAGCTCTGTGTTACTGAGAGTCCAACAAAAAGAGGACATTTAGCTATTTTATTAAAGTTTAGAGAGCTGTTTAAATGGATATGAACAAACATTTTTGCTTCAAAATTAAAAGGAAATAGATTGAAAAATAGCAAATCACCTTTATCAAGTCATAATGTCCAAAGGTGACATACGTATGTAACAAATGTTCACGTGACTATACACTTACAAATTTTTTTTTCCTTCAAACATTAGGAAGTCTAACTGAAATTACAATAACACAGCACAGTATAATAATCATATCTGCTGCATCTTTTCAGTTTAACACCTGACCCATGAAAATGTGACTTTTCTGCAGTTAAAAGAAGATGCATAGTGACTCAAGGAATCTAAAGTTCAATTACTACAAAAAATAAGTCAAGGGAAAGCTTTAATGAAAAGATGCACATTTCCAATAACCATAAACAAGGCAGTAAATTACATTTTTACATTAAACTGTTAAAGAAGTTGAATATTACTACATGGGAATTCTGGGAACTCAGATTACAATAGAATGTAATCTGTTTTCAGAGACAAAAACAAGCATGAGTTCTAAACCATCCAATGACCTTACAAAATGGTGTGGGACACAGGCTCCATAGAAGTGAAAATATCAACAAGAATCATTACACACTGATTAATCTAGACCTAAGAGAGGCCACAAACTGGTAAGTCAAGGGTTATTAACATATTTTAAAATAAATATTTTAAATGCAGTTTGGTAAAAAGGTTTTATTATAATCTCACAAATTTCTTAAACAGATTAACTGATACTGTGAATTTTTTTTTTTTTTTTTTTGCTTTTGCCATAGCATTAATTAAAATGGAGGCATTAAGCTTGAGTGTTACAATGGAAGGTTATATTAGAGATTTTATTAATAGGCACAGGAAATCTATTACACAGAGAAGTCAGGACCCATGTAGTGGAATGGTCTAAAGCCTAAGGGTATTTTTAGCAGGAAATAGATAGGCACAGGTGAGAGATTATAGCTACACAAGTAACCTTGTGCTCCAGGTCCTCTTTGCTGAGCATGGTTGAAAACTAACTTTGTAGTAATCTGTGTCCACAGACACCACATAGGAATTATGCTTTTAGAGGTACTTTTGCATTACATGTACACACAAAATTTGGATCCAACCACAAAACCCTACACTTACTCTTCAATGGTGTGTCCAAACCAGAAAAAGTTAGCATGCCTTTTTGAGGATCTTGATTTCTTTGTAACTGAACCATCAATATTTCAATGGGGTAGGCTCAGATTAAAAGTTCAAGTCTTGGAGCTATCAGAAATAATTATTCTAGAAAGTTGTATGGTAGCAGGACATTATGGTCTTATTTATGGAGCTTAGGTAGAATTTCCAATCAGCATGATTGCATCTATTTCTAGTGCTTTGTTAATCGCTTCCTGAAGCTGCTCATTAAAAGCTCCTATGTCAACACGTAATGCTGTGGTGGCTGAAACAGAGATTGGGAATACAATCACATCTCATGGTTTGGCTGAGAAGTACCCTGCAACATTGTGCACTTTATCACAAATGCTGTTTTCCCATTTGATAAAATGCCTTACCATGTCATGGAACAGTGGTCATTTATTTCAAGGAACAAGCTGAATCTTCACCATTAAATGCTGGATGTGAGAAAACATCATTCTATTTCTGTCTCCCTCAACAATGGAATTGCAGTGCGGCCCAAGTACAGCAATTTAACATCTCTCTTACAACAGCCACAGAAGTGATGACAGCCCTAGACAATAATCACTTGCCAATACCACAGTACTTACCTACCGACTGTGAAAGCTCTCACAGCCCTAGTCGATAATTGAACCGACCAATTCCACTGTGCTGTATGTGATTGGTGATATTATCCCTTTAAGTGTGTTATTTAAGTTTGCAATGCAGTTAATTGAAACCCTACTAGATGCAAATCAAAAGTTTCAGTCTTAATTGAGATATTTTGAAAATTGAACCCATTGCTTCAGGCAGGTGCTACATGAGATTCCATTAATATAGGTAATTAACATTAGCCTCTGCTTTAATTAACATGCACACTTTAATTAGTAAAGCATTAACCAACATTAAAAAATCTGATCTTCATGCATCACAAAAACCGCAGAGTTATGACTATGTTATTTTTTCCAAGACTGTAAATCATACAACATATAAATTCTTTTTTTTGTTAAATACATCAAGATATTTTAAAAATAAAAATAGACACATAAAATGTACATCTGTGTTTTAGCAGAACATTTTAAATGGTGGAAAATATTTCTTAAGAATATCTAAAATATGAAGGAAGCTCACATGATACTTCAAAACTTTTGACTGAAATTTATAAATATTACATACATGTGTGTATCTAGTTACTTTATGAATTAAAATAATTCAGTTGTAATCAGAGTCACTGGTTACTCTATAGTGGAATCCAAGACAGCATTTTCCAGAGCTGGCATTTTGAAAACAAATGTCCCTTCAACAGCACCAGCTTTGTTTCCAATCATGCTCATTTTATCATGCTATGACTGCAAATGTGTGTGAACATGAACTGAACTTGAGTTTGCACAAAGCCTAAACAATTCCTTCAAGAACTAGCCTGTTGCTTCAACTGTGTCATAAAGCCCACTGCTGAGTGCCATCACCTCTGGGACATCAAGTAACTGGAGAGCTGAAGTGATACCACCGAGCTAGTTCAAGATCAGCCTTTCTGCACAGCAGCTCCCATTTGCAGCTGTACAAGCTCTGTAATCAAGGGAGCTTCACAAGGAAGGGACAAGTGCAGTTACACTCATGCTTTCAGACCAAATGCAGGAATTTTTCTTTGATACAGACAATCTCCTTTTGAGGCTGGATTAAAATTAAAAATTATTTAGAACCATAGTATGTTTCCAGACATATATAAAATAAGGAATTCCATCCAAGTCCATGAAATTAAATGTTGCAGAGCTCCAGCTTAAAAACCTTTCTTGAAATAAAATTTAACATCTGTAACTTTCAAAATACATTTCCAAATAAAGGAAAGATACCTTCAACTTCCTTATCCTTTCCATCTACCATGTATTTATCCATTTGATCCTGACAGCTTTGCTTTAAATATGGTACACTCCATTTCTACAAGCTCATTATTATCACAAAGAGGATTTCTGATCCAGTCCACTCACTTTATTTCACGTGTTTTCTTTCTCAATATGTGCAGGCAGCATGTGTATTAATTATTTTTATATAATTCTCAGAATGCTGGATGTGTTGGTTCAAATAATAGTCAGTTTAAACCTAGATCTGTTTCTGCAGTTTCAGCACATTCTGAACATCCACTGCAATTGGCAGTGAACAGAATGGTTGATGTTAAAGAACTATATACTCTATTCATATTGCATCCAAATATGAGAAGATCTCAAAGACAGCGTGCACATGTGCAGAGAAAAGAGTATGTCCTTTCTGAAGCTCCTTACAAGTTCCACATCAATGTCACATCGGGGCTCAGTTTCTTTTGTTAAATGGGAAAGAACTTTAATGAAAGAAACATAAAGATTTTTAAAAAATATTTAAAACTGGAAAGATTCACTTAATTTTAAGTACTTTTTCTCCATGGGAGGAAATCCTACATTGTGTTTCATACTTGTAGCATACATGCACACACATTTCAAATGTAAGGCTTTCCAGATACTGAATGTAAAATGCTTCCAGCTAAAAACAACTAGATCTGTTTAGTGCAATTTGCAAGATTTTTTGGGCATCTGCAGGACATATTATGGAATTTTAACAATTCTCCCTGAAAGTAAAAGAGTATTACAGCTAAAGAATACTTTGCTGAGTCCTTTTCATGGCATCCTATTGAATTCACCATATTTTATAACCTGCAAAACTACAGCTAAACTAAAACCAACATAAATAACGAAAAATCTGTCCTGACTTATATCTGAGTAACTCACAGTGATCAGAAAAAAAAAGTATTTCTAATAAAACAATGTGATGACACATTAAAAACAGAGATTTTTTTCACAATACAGAGTTCTCCCAGGTCCATGCATACTCAGATTTACATGTAATGCTGAATGAATCCATACATAATTTTTTATTTACTTGATTGAATTTGACTATATATTTTTCCCTGGGTAAGTAATGGAGAAACAAGAATAAAATATGTAAAACCAGCCTTAAAAAATTATAAGCAGCACATTGAGAATCAAAGTAGACTTATCCTGAGGTAATGAACCTACAGTATATTGACCACACAATGATCAAGGAGATACAGAAGCTCCTCTTCCTCTGTAGAATAACTCAACTCTGCAAAAGGCCAGGTCCTCTACAGCCTCATCAGAAAATCATTCTCAGGCCACCATAACCTAATGAAATAGTTGGTTCTACCTATATAGCTCTTTCACTGTTTCAGAGAAATCCTCCCTATTTTTGGGCAACGGGGACAACAGAAGGATACAATGGAAAACTTCAATCTTCACTGCAGTAACCCGCAAGTGGTGTTGAGTTTGGGTGAGAGAGAGTTTCTTTTTGCTTTTACAGCATGCTGCTACTCACATGAGTATGAAGTTTGGGTGATGGACTTTACAAACACTATACTCTTTATTCTATTACCACAAAATTAAAATAGGCATAATTCCCCTTTAAATATCAAAATAAAAGTTTGGAATAACTGACCCAGAAATTCTATCATATAAATATCAAATCTTCATTTATCTATTCCACCATTACTGAGTTTCCTTATGTTCCTTATGCAATTTTGTTCAGATCCTTTTTTAAAAATGAACTGGTTAAAACAGTCCTAACATAGCAAAAACATGCACTGGTCATACAATATTATAAATATGCTACTTGAAAATTTGCTAAAGCTATCATGTTTAAAATATAAAAGTTAATGTCTCAGACTGGTCAGCATTATAGGTATGATGCCCTTCTTCACCACAGTGATCTCTGTAAAAACAGTTGTCTCAAAGAAGCTTTCAGTAACAAGAAATATAAACGGAATGAAGTGCATTCATTCCCTTTATAATGTATTCATAACATCTAAAATGTTTCTCCTTTTTTTGTCCCCACAGTGAGATCATTAAAGTGCTAAGCATCAAAATCTTCTAACACCCCTAACAAAATAGGGTAAACCTAGAAAATGAAGGATGGGTTGCATTCTGCCAAAGTCAATGGAATTTTTCTTATTATTATTTCAAGCAAGCAGAACATGCTCTTACAAATCATGTGACAAAAATTAACATATATCTAAATTCATAATTTCAAAGACAAGGATTCCGGACACTAATTCCACACATTTTTAAGATAGGGAATTCATATCATGGCATAACTGGCGGGGTTAGTTACAATATGAGGTTGCGAGCAAAGCAAAGTTTGAAAGCAAATTCAGAAAAGTCCAAAAATAATCACATTTATCCTGAGATAAACAGGACAATTTCAGTTACTAACTTGGGCTAGAACTTGAAATATCAGCCTTGCTTCTCCAATACTGCTGTGGGAAGGAAGGGCTGGGGATACAAAATCTATTTTGTTCCCTATGGGAAGTGGATTTTGCCCTTCAGTACTAGCTGCCACTCCTTCCAACACAAATTAGTCATTTGTAGCTATAGGTGAACCATGACACAGATGGGTGCAAATAGCAGGGTCATGTCTACCACAAACAACCACCTACCTTGGGTTGAGCTGAGAGCCATCCCTGAAGATTTCTTGTCTTTTTCTGACTCTAGCAGGTGCTGATAAAAGACACTAAACTTTGCCTCCTTTTTCTACAGTTCATATTTCTCCTTACACACTAAAGAGCAATCTTGTACCCTATGGGATTTGACATGTTCTGAAGCACAACTTTAAACACAACTGGAACACTTCTGCAATGACTAAAAATTAAGTGTGTGCTATGTAGCACCCAGTGTCCTTTTGTAAAGAACCACTACATTTCTTAGGCTATGAAAATACATAGCTAATATCTTCTATAAAGTGGAATGATAGCTATCATTTTTGTTTCTTGAAGTTTATAGCTAATTTATTGAATGTGACTTACACTTAGAAAAGTAACAGTGAATAACAGAATTCACCTTGGAAGTTAGCTTACTAAACCAATTTTTAAATCCTAAATTTTATTTTTCTATGTTTAAAATGTCATAGTATAGACACTGGAGCATCAAAAACAGTCACACTGACACTTTTTAAACCTAGCAGAGAAGCGTGATCTTCTAATTCCAATTCATATCTATCTGAGTTGCACATAACCCTTTTTAATTACATACACTCAACCCTGAACTTAAAAATCATACCACAAAGTAGAAGCAATCCGTTTACACGTTGGTTCTTTTCCCCCTTGTGTTTGCATGCCTGTCCCAGGATCCTGGAAAGTGTATTTCTTTCTGTGCTGGTCTTGCTGCTAGCCAATGCTGGCATTCACTATTTGTGCCTCCGGCAGAACTTTTGTTCCCCACTTGATTTGCTGTCCTATTGAAACATTATCAGGAGCATGGGAAGTTTGCTGCTGTATTGAAAGAAAACACTTTCTGTTTCCGCTTTCCTTCTTACCCATCAAATGAGAATATCAGCCTCTTTAACAAACTTACCTATTTTTCTTCACTACATAAGGTAAAAAAATAGAGAACCACAATATTTCTTGTTAATAAATATAAACACTACATCTGTGTTTATTCTGTTAATTGGTAATAACTTCCTGATAATCTTTAGGCACAGTATGCTAATTTAAATCAAGGGCAAGACCTGCAATAAGTTAAAATACCCCAGGATTCATTGGCATTTTGCATCTCTCTAGACAAAAAAATTGAAAAGGACATCTAGAAACTCAGCAGAAACTGGAGAAAAATTAAAGATAGGCCAGTTTTGATCATGTATTTCTTCTTGCCAATTGACATACATAATAGAAAATGGTAGAGAATAGGTTAAATAGTCTAAAAGGATTTTAACCTTAAATTTGACAGAAGCTAAATGGCTGTGACATTGGGTTCTTCTACTTTATTCCAGCTAGTAATCCACCTTCAAAGTTCCTGTCAGGTAAATGACCTTGTATTTCATTAACTGATAATTAAATGGATTTATTCCACTAACGGTTTTAATTAAAATGCTAGAAATATTGATTACCCCTCTCATCCTTATTCCCCCAGATGAAAAAAAGGTTTTAGGAATGTTTATTTAGAGAAGACAGAGAATTAAATTAGATTGAATCTCTATGAGACCTGAAGACTGGTTCTTTCATTTCTGCTGCTCAAGCAGAAAAAGGTTTCAATTTTTTGATGTTTGATTAATTATTTTGAAATCCATTTATGCTTACCTTGGTGTTTAATTAAAAATGTCATTTTTAGCATAATTTAATTGGCTATCTGTGGAAGACTAACTTCAAACTTATATTTAAAAAATGTTGTGTTTTTTTTTAATTTGGGGTAAAAGAAACTTTTTACTTATTTGCTTTTGCTGTAAAGGTATCATCTCATGAATGAAGAACTAAGAAGGGCTGAAGCTTCACTGGATTTACTACATTTGAATATGAGGATACATATGCTTATGAGTAATGCAGCTTCATTTGGCTGTACACTTGAATCCATTACCAGCCATTTAGAAACCCTAATCTAACAAAGATGGAGTGAGTCCCTCCAAGTATTTTGAATGTATTGTTACTAATATTAACCAAAATCTCTGCAGTGTGAGCTGGAATCCTTTTGCAAATGATTTATTTTCTGTATGTATTACTGGAAAAAAAAGGATTCAGTCCAATTTATAATCAGCAAACGAATATTAGAAATTCTAATTTAAAACATTTAAAAAAAAAATATCTACCATGTGTGAGTATTTCACTGTTTTCTTATCCAATAGTCTACTGATGTAAGTTTTGGTTTCTACATGGACCACTTTCCACTGAAGAACCCACTTTTTTTTCTTTTAGTGAGAAAGTGGTTAAAATCAAACTGGTTTGTATAATTTCAATACCACATAAGGATATTGTAATAATGTGGTCTTATAATGGGGTCTTATAAAGAGCATATTTTGTTACCGCTTTCTAGCTACTAAGTATATGATCTAGAATACTCTCTATGAAAAGTGACAGTACTTTCCTAATAAAAACACAAACAAAATAGCTAAAGCTCTAGTTCTGTAAAATACAATCTTACCTTCAAGCATACATCTGTCCCACTGAAAGGCAATAGTATTATTTCCATAGTTACCCCTTCAAGTCATGGACTTCCTTAAAAGTTTTGGTGACTCAAGGCCTCCACATCTACTTATTTTTCTTTTTGTGTTATTGACTTGTGAATTGAATGCTCTATAAATATGGGTCTAAAATCTAAGGAAAAAAAATCACTGTTATGGAAGGACTAATTGCAGTAGGTGATTTAAGTCTGAAAAAGAGGAAAGCTCTCCTCTACAGATATGACACTGGACTCTTAGTCTTGTCAAAAACACATTAATGATCTATTTCACATAGTCAGTACAGTTAATATTGCTCCCCTCTTTCCTCAAGTGTTTAATGAAGAAAAATTTCATAGCCTGATTCCAAGTCAAATGAATCAATTAAAATACCCTTATTCAAAATATTGGTCTCCAGACCTCCATTTCTTTACAGTTATTCTAAAATATCATGGAAGCCTGAAATACAGTTAGGTGACAGTGGCTTTTGTATGGTCATTAGTCATTTAACAATGGGATGGCTAGAGATCTTTTCAATGATTTACTGTCTAAAAGTCATCCTTGGCTTTTAGCAAATAACAGCAAAAAGCAAGTGACGAAACCCCCAAACTAGCTTGTGCATTTGTGAGCTTCAGAAGACTTCAGCTGAGGACCTGAATTGTGTAGCATGATAATGCCTGCTGGAAGTCACTGGATGTCCTACTCCCCTAATGTGGTCATTGCTATATTTTCAAAGCACTGCACAAGGTTTTGCTTGTGCAGTTTTCTGTGACGTCAGTGCAAGTTCAATACACCAAATCAGACTCCGCAAATGGACTAATGCAGAAAATTCCTATAGCCCTATTTCCAAATCCATGGCAGCTACTCCAGGGATCACTGGTTTGCACAGGTATAGGTTTGCCAGATGAGGCTGTTACTGCTTTTTGCTCTAGCTGTGAAATAGAATGGCAAAGTTGGACCAGCCAACTTTCACAGACTCTGTCTGCATCAGTGAAGGCAGCAAAGCCTGTCAAATCTTTTGGTCAAGATGCCGTTTCTTTGACATACCAAGTGCCAAGTGTCCTCTTTCACAGAAGAAAGAACGTGGTCATAGCATTTTATTTCTGAATTACTCTTTTATTGCTTGCTTCATTTTCATTACTGTGAATGCAGGGAAACAAAGTATTGTGTTTTTTCATTTAACTTTCTGCTGTTGATTTGCTCAATTTTTAACAGGATATTTTGCCTTATTTGGTTAAATTTTTTACTTTGTTGTGCAAATTTATTAAGTTACACAAGAATTTTTGACCATGTGGTGCCTATAAATTAAAATCCTGACAACAGTGATCTATTGATTGCTTTCCATGTCTACTTTCAGTGATGACTCCCAAGAAAAATGCAAATGAAAAATATGTCACTTAATACTAGTAACTCATGTCCATGGACAAAAAAGGAACGAAAAACATGAAGATGTTGAAGCTTTTTGGTAAAGAGTAATCACTATTCAAAACTACAGAAATTATGCAAGCAAATCCATATAAAAATGCTGCCCTTACTATTGTTACCTTTGGGAGCAAGTGAATTTGTTTGTTTTCAGAGATATGTGAAATAATTTTTAAAGATGCACGTGGCATAGGTTTTACGGCTTTTTTTCCCAAAACTTTGAAAAAAATAGCTAAGATGAATAACTTTATTTTTAACACTGATATATGACACATTTTAACCTGTCTACACACAAAAAGTAGTGCTGTTAACAACTGCAACTTTCTTCAAGTATGCTATGAATCACTGTATTCCTTTTCCCTTTTTTCATGCACCATTGCCACTATCTTACCTTCAGCGGTTTTGCTAGATTTCAATGAAGATGGAACCAGAGGGCACACATTAGAATTTTATATCAGTTCAAGAAGGGGAGAGAAGAAAGACATATGAAGCTAGAATGACATTCATTGAAGGTTCCCTAGGGAAGATAACACATGTTTTTGTCTTTCACCTGCTAGGCATGCTAAATCAGTGCAATGATAAGCTAATTTATGAAATATATTTCATTGAAACCTGGACATCTTTACTGTTGCTATTTTGGATATTAGCTTTTCAGAAATAAAAGGCAACTAATTTAAAAGACGTTAAAAGACTGGAGTTTTTAGGTATTGCTTACCATATATGCTCACTGGGACCCTAGATTGCAATGCATAAGCATTTTGAAAGCAGTTAGGATTGGGTGAAAGCTAAAATTTACACTTATAGCTCCTTTAAAAAAGGAGTAACTTTCTTTCAAAACCAAAAGAGAAGTCTACCCTATTTTTTAAAAATGTACTGGAATAGCACAGTGGCTGCAAGAAAGGTGACAGTGTCTTACCCAAACAGTGTCTCAGCCACCTTCCACAGCAGATGTGCAGTAACTGAACACTGCATTTGTTTATCATCAAGGCAGTATAGGCTTTTGTTCCTCTCAGGGTCCAGTGCACAAAAGCCAACTCTTCAGGAGAGACCTTTAGGCTACTTGTGTTCAGGCATTGCATACTAGAAGATTTTAAGACCCTTTCACTTTTAACTGTGGGAAAATGTATTTTATGGCTCTTAATGGAACAGGATGCTAACATAAAACCTTACTATTTACTTCACCATCTAAAGGAACTGGAAAATGTGATACCTCTATTTTTGTTGAGGGGTTTTCTGTAAACAAGAGCACCACAACACTTTACTGTTTTGCTGAACACACACTCACAAGGAATTTAGACATTCCATAATGCAGATGTAGAGACATTCAATTCAAAATACATACACTAGTAGGGTTAAATTTTATAAAGTATCCAACCTGTCTTACAGATAATTCTGTTTAATTTTAACAGTTTCATGATCAGACACAGATGTGAGGTTAATATCAAGAGGATTTAATGCTTACAACAGTTATATATCCTATTTTATGCTATTTAAAATTTTGATGCTGCATTAACAATTTTTTTATTCTTAAATAAAACAAGCCAAGATTTTAAAGAAAAAAATGTATTTTGAAATACTGGACACATCATCTGGCTGTACTACTAGAACTTGAAAATTCCTTATTCTGAAAAAAAAGAAGCCTGGAGAAATTGGAACACCCAGGAGCTTAACTACCACTGGTAAATATAACTACCTTCACTATATCCAGAACTGAAGGCTGCACTAAACCCTTTGTCTTTAATCAGTCCTTCAACTGCAGTGTTTGTTGGCCACAGTCTCTCCATCTAAGCATTTATGCAAGAGGTAAGGGAAAATGTGTCAGTTAAAGTTACCTGTTCATTTGGGGGGATGAATAAAATCTCTTGCTCAGTCAAGTTTCCCTGGATGTCTCCATGTCTTTATTGATGTGCTCTTGACACTGAAACATTTTCTTTCTACTGATAATGCATTTTCAATCATTTAAGAGCTATTTATGCCCACACTAACTTTTATATGCCAAGAAAGAGTATAATTATCATCAATTCTTATTTATTATTCTTCCATATTGACCTAATACCTTTAAAATGGTTGATCTAAATCAGGCCAAATTTTTGCTACCTCAATTCAATTTCCTTTGTGAGAACTTCCCAGACACTGAATGTCTCTAAATTTTATTTTCAATTCCTGCAGTCTGCTGCAAATTGACAGACCAACCCATTTGGACCCCAGCACATAAAGCTCCACTGCAATCAGTAGGTGTCTGCTCAGGAATAAGTAGTTGCAAGGCAAAGATTTTAACATTGAGAAGCTCACAACCATGTATGCACGTGTCCAAATTCCCATCATTTTCTGGGTGACATCAATGCCCAGTTTGTACAGGCACTTCTTTAAAAAGCACCTATAGGTTTGTAGACCCTTGGGATGTTTGGGCACCAAAGTACCTCAGCAACGGTCTCTTGAAGTGACTGCAGCACCACAGTATTTTTTGAAGCCTGAAAATTATGTGTTCTTTGACTATCTGAATTCCTCTTTTATGCTTGCTATCAACCACAATATATACCTGTAAACACTTCTTTTAAGGAAACTGCCACTTTTTTTTTTTTGTTACATTATATCTCATTGTTTCATTACAATTAATTTTCCCAAAAAGTAATATTAAATGCACAGGATTATGGCATTGCAGCATAGTTTGAGAATCATGAGACAGTAATTAGAAATAAATATAATTTAAAAAATATATATAAACACAAGAGAAAAAATAGTGATAGTTGGCTACTGAGATCTTTTGTAGTCTTTTATAGAAATGTGGCAAGACTTAACTGCAAAAAAAACCCATTCCAGAATGTAGGACTGTCTGGATTCAAACTGGCAATTTGGCATTTGCACTGTTGCAAAGGGAGAAATAAACAATGTTGTTGATTATTCTAGTCATTTTGAGGAAAGGTAATTTTTCAGCTTTAGCATGACATGGCACCTGCTAAAAATAAGCTTTAGCCACTAATGCTTTTTAAAATGTGCACAGATTTTTGCATAGGAATTAATAACAGCTTTTTCTGCTTTATTTTTTTGGTGCAGAGTGTCAGAATGGTAGTGACTTCTTTTGACCTTTAGAAAGGACAGTCTTTTGAGAAAGCAGATAGTCTTCTTTTATAGGGGAACTGTGTAAATATAAGTAATGTGCTTGTGAACATTTCATGATCAAGATAATAATAAAGGATTTAGCTTCAGTATTTGCCACACAAAATAAATCTTTAACAGAGCTGACTGTTTTGTGACTTCTTCAGCCGAATTCTGCGCTGCTTATGCTAACTATATCTTCAGTGCAGGCAGCCCTATGAGAACTCCCAGAAAACCTTTCATATCATTAGACATTCTCAGCTGGTCTCCAAGTGAAGGAGTATCCAGCCCCTTGTCAAAGAAAATGTCATCATAAGATTACGAGAAAGAGAGGAGTGAAAGTAAAATTAAGTAAATCAGGGAAAATGAAATTCTGGGGAGGATGTGTAAAGTATATTTAAAAAGTAGTGAAGATCAGCATCTTGCTTAGTACACATTTGAATATTCCTACAGGAAAAGAGAATATAAAATTGAACTACTGATCTCCTGAGGACCAGACCACTGTAGGGAGGATAATCTCTTTTTTCTAAATGGACAGATTCTGTGTAGCTGAAAAGAGAAATTCCTACTCACTATCAGAAAAAGGTATGGTTATGAAATGAACATTATCTTGGAAGCAGACAGTGTGATTTATATGTACCAAATATTTCAACTTGGAGAGGCAACAAGAGCAAAATTTAAAATTATAAACTATAAATTAGGATATGGAAGGCTAGGTCCAGGAGTACTTTCCTATGGTAACCCCATATCTACAGGAAAAGGGATAAACTTTGATGGTGTGTTACTTTGAATAACCATGAGTTATTCATACAGTGGCTGACAGGAAAAGCCACTGCTAATAACAGTTAAGAAGATTACAAACAATGCGCACATACATAGCTGATATATAGCTGTCCCTGTATATGGTTTGAATACTTATGTTTCATATCCTTTAACTTCTTTTCCTCTTGAATGCAGTGAAATTAAACTTCAGCCCAACAAACTGTAAAGAGATCTACAGGACCTCAGAGGGAACACCTTTTTTCCAGGAAACAATCTGATACAGATAATAAGGTAAAAACATTCAGACATACAATTATACAGCTAAACTATTACCTGGATTTACAATAAGTAGTCTGCTTGTCAGAACTAGTCCCTCTCAGCCCTAGCTCTTGCCAAAAAAGACTGAGATACTCAGGCCTTGAAGTGTTGATTTAAGTATGCAGTCTTAAACACTTAGGTTTGAATATTTTTACTTAAGTGACCTTTCCAAGGTCAGGAAAAATTTTATGCATAACTCTCTGTTGACTTCCACCTACTCAATTCAGCACTTTAATATTAGGCTCCCTGCTGCTTAATCTTTTTTTCAGCCCAAAGTTGTAACTAAAATCCTGAATTTGCCATGACTTATACACATGTTGAATACCATGTACCTAAAAGCTGTGTAAAATTAGACAGACATATCAGACCCAGATCAAGAAACACACATGGGAGAGAATTTAGAAATAGAGCTCAAAGTACAGGCAAGGTGGCCAGCTTCTCCTTGCAAAGCATGGAGATAGCTGGGTAGCAAAAATGGGATTTCTGACATTCAGTGTACTGAGCATAACATTAAAAATGGAATCAATAGGAAATTATGAAGAAAGACCAAATTTTCTGCTGTCACCTATAAGTGATAGAGGTCAGGTAGAGGTCACAGAGGTCTGGAATTCAGACTGCAAAATGCCTCCTGAACATACAAAATGTATATAAGATATCCCTCTAGGTTGCTCTACAGGAAATGTAGACCACTGTTTTCTTTGAAAAAAAAATCTGGGATTGGAGCTGCAACAATTAATCTGTTTCTTGATAGCTTGTTAATTACAGCATTCTCTTGGGAAGCTGAAAATAGAGATTTGATTTCTTATAGTAACTGCTCAGATAGTGTGAGAGGTATTGTCTGCTCTTTCTGCTGAAGCTGGGCAGTGAAAATCAGAAATGCGGGATTCATGATGCAAGAGCAGAATAGAGTTGCCCACCTGTCATCCAGTGAGAAGGATAATCTTCTGAGTAAAGAAAAAAAAGCAAAGGAGGTTTTCCTGGCCCTAACGTATATAGCAATAATAATTACTGTAGTAAATGAAATAGTAATTTTTCAGCAAAGAATTTCTGAATAAAGGTATCTTTCAAACAGAAAGAAAATCTTAAAATATCGCCTTTTCAAGAGTGAAAGAGCATTTTCTCTATCATTTCTCCTTCCTTTCTTTATGTATGGTTATGTATATGTATATCTTTATGCATTGTTATGGATATGATATATATTACATATATTATACATGTATTCTTTAACCAAAACTCCATGTTAGGAGTTTTGTATGTACACTAATTTATGTCAGCTGTGGTTGTTTTACCAAAAAACAATGAAGCAACGAAGACTAAAAACATAATCTGAGTTTTCTGTTGAGCTGACCATTTTCCAATCTATCCTACTACCATCATGCATTTACCCTGGGAAGCGTACTCACAGTACTATCAGAACTTTCATGGCTTCATTATAAATTTATTGGGAGTTATTCAACAATTTTTTAAACAATTCACTTTTACATGTAGCCAGGACACAGCTTTTCACGTAGTATAACATAAAAGTAACTTCCACAGTTTTATGCATGAGCATTGGTCCAATCTTCTGCTATTGCTACCATCCGTTTAAGAGGTAGATATCTAATCTCAAGGATTTCCTTTTTGCATTTTATTTGAATTAAATTTACAATTAAAATCTATGAGAAAAATAGACAGCTACAGACAGGAAGTATCAGTGAAAGAAACCCCACCTTGTGACTGAAAGAGGGAGGCAAGTAGTTATATTAAAATTTTAAACTGAAACAGAATTCTTCTACCAATGACAGTTTTGGCAAAACTGTGCAAATACAATGTTTCTGACTGAAAGCCTATTATTGAATGCAAGTGCAGAACAAGGGTAAGGCTCCAAAAGGGCAATTCTAAAGTTACAAAATATAAACTCAACCACTGCATTATAATCTTTTATCTTAATTTTGTTCTCTTATCATCAATATATAGCCAGTATAACAAGAACAAAATAGCAGTAAAATTAGTTTGAAAACATGAATAATACTGAATTATAATAATAATAAATAATTACTGAAGTAATACTGATACCTGGTTAATTAGCTGAACAGCATTTTATGCTGTGGAATAACTTCCCTCAAACAAAAAGGCTCTATTAATGATCTCCTCTTCTTCTCTACAAATGATAGTACATTTACAGAAATCTACTCTTAACCAATTCTTTTCTTAATGATAGAGCTGAATTCTTCAATGGTCAAAGAGATGGAAACATATATTTCAGCATAAATATCTTAACATGACTTCTGTGCCTCCTCACATAAACAGATACAATTTCTAAGCTCAAGACAAGATTCCTTAGAATGACACAGTTGGGTCTCTCCCTTACATCTTAAGATATGTGCATCTGGTCTCCAACTTTAACACATAAAAATATAGAATTACTATGTTTTACTGCTTTATTCTTTCTGGTTCACAATACAACAGTCACACATATAGTATTATAGTTGCCAGCAAGATAAATAAGCAGTGATAAAACCTGCAATATCTTTTTTCCCTCAGAATTCCTTAAATTCTTGTGAATTCCTGAAGTGTAGTTTTAGCCCTTGAAACATGACACAGATAACAGCTACTCAAATATGACGAGATGAAATACAGGTGTAACACTTTCTTGAGTCTGTCTGATAATGTACAAGCATCTTGCACTATTCTCCAGCTTCTACTTTACTGCTCTCCTAAGTATCTAGGATATATCCTGGGATCAACCAGTATGCTACATTTTTCTGTGGATTCTCCAGTAAGGACTCCTTGTCACTGTATATACTTCTAATCTTCTAATTATTTCTAAAATATTTTGAACTTTTTCTTTTAGCTTGCTATTTTACATTATATCTTGCTCTGGCAAACATCCCTTAAGTGATAATGTCTCTATTTCTAATATTTACAGCATGGGTGAACAGTACTGACTATTCTGGCAATTTCATACCTACCTGAATACAGGACAAGGCATGCTTTAATCCTTTTATAAATAATAAAATATGCAAGACAGTAAACAGAAAAAAAGTATATTATAAAAGTATTAGAATTGTACAAATCTCTCTATTTAAGAGAATGCAGAAATCTATGAATAAGTAACCTTCTCTAAGGATTGATTAGAACAGATGTTTATGTTTTTACCCATGTAGCTGTTTATAGATGGTTACAAATGAAAATGGATATGTTAAGTTTCTTTCCAGATGTACAACAGGCTGGAGAAAAATGATGACAAGTATCTGGGGCAAGCCCTTAAGGTCTTAGGAGAAGGAGGGACTACTCTTTCCCAAGGCCCCATAATCATTTAAAATGATGAGGGTTTTTTTAATGATTTAATATAGTGAGTTGAGCTACATTCCATTAGATATAATTAGACCTAGACAGGAAAGGTAGATCTGAAAAGCTAATGAAATATTATTCAGATTGAATCTAAGATTGTTGATTAGGATAAAGCTAACCCTGATTAGTATAAACAAGATAGGTGTTAGAGATCGTATTTTTTTTAATTTTAATTTCATTTTTATGTTAGTCAGAGGAGACTCGCAACTTGTCATTTACTTAAAGAAGGTACATCTGGAAATATTATTTTCTTTATGCTTCCTAATATATTTTCTTTTCATCTTGTTATACTCTCAAAGTCTTCATTATTTGACCTCTTCTATACCTATACTCTTATTTATATATATATATTCCATATGACTCCTAAGACTCACCACAATCCTCCTCCATATGGTAAGTGCTCATTTTGCAGTGAGTTGGCACAAGATCAGTGCTCTGCATGAGTCCCACTTAAGCTCCATCATAATTTCTTCAAACAGTTCATAGCTATATAAACCCCAACGTTGAGGGATTAACTAAGATCTAAGTGATGTATAGATTTTTTGCTGGCCTTTCCCATAGCAGTGAATTTCATCTTCTATTAAGGCCCACTCCCAGCTTTAAACTTTCTTCGTACTACTTCTTAACACTTTCATCAGCTTCCCAAATCCTATGTGTCAAGCAGCAGCTGAATCCTCATACAAATCTCCCTTTAAACCTATCTCTTTCAAAAAATCACCCTTGCTTCCAAGGTCTAAATACATAATGCTTTTGGGACTTGAAAAGTGCTCAGTCTGAAACAGCCTTCTGTGGCAACAATGAAGTATTGCTGAACTTTGTATGTGTCCCAAAGTAAACTTTGGTTTTGGTGTTCAGACACTGAATTAATGACACAAGATGCTTTTAGCTTATTAGTTTCACAACTGTATTTCAAAACAGACCTTGAAAGCTTGCAATTAATTTGAGAAGTCCAAACAACTTTAGTTTGTGAAAGGTCTTTCAGAAACTTGATATGTGCAATCTGAATACTTTTATTAGTCATCTTTGTATGTACAGAAATGTTGTTTCTTAACTTAGAAGTATTTCTAGAATTAATGGACTGAGGTTTATATATTGTCTCAGATTTATTATATTCCAAAGAAGTGTTTATAAAACTTTTATATCGTGCTATATTCTCACATGGAAACTAATCTGGAAAATATTCTGCAGGTAATAACCTAGAGTAGTAAATTTTAAGAGGAACACCTCATCTGCCTCTACAAAATAGAGCTCTTTTTAAAAAAAATACTTGGAATTATCAGACCAGATAAGTAGTAATAAATAGTCATAGTAATGAATTAAATTATAAAAACCCCTTAGACACTGATAAACACTATATTATAAATAGAAAATATGTACACACATACATACATATAACATTAGCTTAATTTGTGCCTTGGTATAAATACACAAGCAGAGGGCATTAGGTGTGTAGAATCCAAAGATAGGCTCAGCTAATCGATAAGTGGGCATTGTTTGGGCTCATGATTATTCTTGTTAATGAATTTTTTGTAAATGAACAGCCTAGACCACAGTTACTTTTTGTAGTGTATATTGCTGTAGGAGCACACAATGGCATAATGGCATTCTATTTCCAGCCAAGGATAGAAGTTACTTTGGATTTATCAGACATAATTTCTATCAATGCTATTTCAGATTACATTTTAATTCATTCCTCTAATCCATCTACAAAAGACTATTAGTCACAACTAATTTACTAATACAGCTCTATTATAGGAAGTGCTTTCTGAAGTAACTCTGATTTTAATTAATCTCTATTGTGTGCTCAGTCCAGATTTTGGAGTGACAGATACATAAATAGAAAAAGACAATGAAATATACAAATACAAATCCTCTTTCTTTCATGCTTATATTTTAATATGACAAAACAAAGAATTTTGTTTCTCACATACTAACACCTCTGTAATTCTTTTTTCTTCATAGTTTCATAACTTTGCAAGAAATATTTAATTTCTTCCTATATTAAATTAGTCTTTCACAGCAGAGATTTGCGGCAAGGGCTATGGAATTTAAGATATAGTTGTAATATAAGGACAAAATTCAGCTTTGTGCTAAAGCTGCAATTGTGGTGCAGCTGGAAATCAAGGACATCCTGGGTCTAGCACTTAGTCATTAATTCCTGGATGGCCCAGGAACAACTTGCCCAGTCGCTGAACAGAGATAATGGGCTGATTGCAGACAAGAGACCAACTTAAGAAGCAACTACCTGACTGCCTTGCCACCTTCACAAAAAAGTGCTACGCTAATTGTTTCATGAGCTCTCCAGGTGGGAGTCTCAGTCCTGGAAATTCCTGCAGGCAGCTCCTGCTGTGCCTAGACCAACTGACAGACTCTACTTGTACGCTTCAAAGTGCTGATTTGCATCCTGGGTGGATAACCTGGCAGGACCAGAGCCTGCCCAGCAGATCCTGATGCAGAACTGACCCAACTGGACATAAATAATACACTTGTAAATAGTCAGTAGAAACTGTCTCTGCAGATGAAGAAATGCTTATGCAGAAAGACATTCCTTTGTACATAATTAAGACAATAAATAGATGTTTATACCTAATTGCTAATAATTGGTGGTAATGGCTCCTTCACATGTAGGACCATGGGTCAGCTAATTATAAAAATTCAGCAGCACATTGAGGAGCCTCATCTGAACCTGCTGAAGCCCTCATTCCAGAACCCTTGTCTATTGCCACTTGGAATAGGACTGTTCATGTTGAGGGATTTGATTCCTCATGGGAATGTATCTCTGCGTGTGTGTCTCCATGTGCACGTGTGTCCATAGATGTGTCTGTGTGTCCACACGTATGTGTGTGTGGTGAATGGCCTGCACTCAGTAAAGCTTTATTACACTTAGAAGAAGACAAACAAATTAGTTCAAAACTGAACAAATTTTTTCATTCACCCCTATTTTTGCTTTAAATAATTTGAGAGCGCTTAAACACTGCAACATGTAATAGATTTTTTTTCTTTTAATTTTTTGGAAAACAGAACACCTAACACACGGGGAAAAAAGTAAAGATTACTCGTTAAACAATTTCAAGGTGAAGAAGAACTTAAACACAGCTGCCTTTCCTGATTTATCACAAGTTGAATAATGATATAAAATATATAAATGGCAGCTTGCAGAACTAAGACTCCCTTTCAACACTGTCATTCCCAAGGATCTGTAGAAACCAGCTTGACTTCCTTCTCCACAAATTCTCTGAGTTTGTAAATTCACTAGAAAGAATTTTTGATGAAACTTCAGGTGCAAAAAGCAGCAAAGTCTACTACTAGTTTTAAGTACAAATCTGTAAATAGCAGTTATTGCCAAACCCATTCACACCTACTTCTTAAAATTAACTGAATGCAATGAATGCTGAGTAAAGCATGTAGATAATTTCCCAGCACTTCCATTTTTTCAATGTGTTGTTAAAAAATGTATTTTGAAAACATACAGTCTCAAATATATTACATTCATCATTGAGATTAAATCTTAGAGGTGAAAAGATTAATTTTTTCCATATGTCAGACTATGGTCACCAACAGTAATTGAACTATTTCTTTGCACAAAACAATGTTAGGACTGGAAAAAATCAGTTAGGACACAAAAGTATATGAAGGACCAACTTGCAAAGCAAGCAGTCACGCTATGTATTCATTTTCCAGACAACTGTTTGTATTGTTTAACAATATATTTTGTTGTTTTGTAAAAAGTACTTTACAACAACGTTCTGTAGCCATTTTTCGGTATAAATTGTGACCTACAATATTTCAGCTTTCATCCTGAAAAACCATGCTCTATTTTTTTTCAGTGAGAAAAAAGGTGGGATGTTTTCCAACCAGCAACAGTTGTGATACATTAAGATCCCTTCAGAGTTTTCTTCTCTTTTATGATAATGAGAATATAAAAAACGAAAAACTTAATTAACTTAAGTTTTTAATTATAGGTATACTTTAATGAACAGACAACTCTGCATGCATGATGAATAAAGCGTTATCTTTTCCCCTTTCAGCCTTTATCTTGGTTTTGTTTTTAAGGCTTTGTTCTG